>NW_007042866.1:0-611 GCF_000164805.1 Carlito syrichta
TTACCTAACCAGCTGGCTAGCCACCTGATTTATCTAGCTGACATCACTGGCTAGCCTGGTGGCTATCCAGCTGACTTAACTAACTAGTTACGTATGTATCCCACTGGCTTGCCATCTAAATTAACAACCTAGCTATCAAGCTAACCAACTGGCTAGCCAGCGACTTAACTAGGTGACTTAACTAGAGAGCCAGCTGTCTATCCAGCTGGCTGAACTAGCAAACTTCCAAGATCGGCAGCTGGCTAACCAGCTGACTTATCTAGCTGACTTAACTCGCTAACCAGCTGACTTAACTAGCTAACTTAACTAGCTAGTTACATACCTATTCAGCTGACTTTACTAGATGAAATATCTAGCTAGCTAGTCATCTTAACTAGCTGACTTAACCCTCTTGCAAGCTAACATAACTAATTGACTTAACTAGTTAGCTACCTAGCTACCCAGCTAACTTTACTTGCTGAAATAACTAGCTAGCCAGCTGTGAAGCCCTCTGAAATAACTTGTTTTTTAACTAGCTAGCGGATCTGGCTAGCCAACTGACGTATTGAGGTGACATAACTAGGGAGTCATCTGGGTTAGTCAGCTGACTTAACTAATTGATTAATGAGCTC
>NW_007042867.1:0-756 GCF_000164805.1 Carlito syrichta
AAATTAAAAAACCTGATTCAGATGTACCTATATTAGCTATAAGAACCTAAGTAATTATTAGAAAATCCTTCTCTTTTCTGTGGGATTGTTAGAAAGCTGATCATACCTTGGTACTCAGTTACATTTCAGATCACCAATAATTTGTGAATGTGGTCATCAGAGAAAACCACAATTCTCTAATGATACTGTCCTGCCTAGAGGCCTGGCCCAGAGTAGGAGAGGCTGTGTTGGTCTCCTGGATTTGTTTGCTGTAGACTCCTCTGACTTAGAGGCAGAATCCACAGTGGGAAAGACCAGAGTCTTTGCAGTAGGTACCCTTCACTCAGCCTCTTGTCATCTGGGTGACCTTCACTATGTGTATTAGTTCCCTCTTGATGCATCACAGATGGCAGGAAAAATGGAGGCTCAACACAGCACAAGTGTATCATCTCACATCTTCCAGGTGCAGGATTGTGGGTGTGGTTCAAATGGGTCCTCTGCTCTGGGTTCGGCCTGCAATTCTCACTGGAATGTGGAAAAGAAATTCTCTCTTTTCCAAGCTTCTGCAGGCTGATGGCGGAATTCAGCCACTTGCAGCTGGAGCACTGAAGCCCTATTCCCTCTTTCCTGTCAGCTCAAAAAAAAAAAAACAAAAAAAACAAACCTTGCCCATAAAACTCCCACAGATGTATTTACCTATAACCAACTTCAAATGCATGAAGTTACAGAAACCTCTTCATGTACACTCTCACATTTTTATATTATGAGTATAATAAC
>NW_007042868.1:0-1312 GCF_000164805.1 Carlito syrichta
CGAGCCCAGTTCTGATAACACATTCCTTATTCCCTCAATGTACTCATCATCCCTATTCGTTCATCTTCAAGATTCCTGAGGACAGTGGCAAACTCCTGCAAAGACCTTGCTGGAAAAGAGAAGGGGTACATGAGGTAGGGGAATAGTGATTGGGGAGCCTTTCCAGATCTGATGATTATGTATGTACTTAAATTCCGGGCATGGTAGTGCATGCCTGTAATTTGGCCTACTTGGAAGGCTTAGGCAGAAGGATCGCTGGAGCCCAGCAGGTCGAGGCTGCAGTGGCTGCTCCCAGCCACTGCACTCCAGTCTGGGTGACAGAGTGACTCCAACTCAAAAAAAAAAAAAAATTCCTTGGCACATGTAGACACCTAAAATCAATTGCTTCCCAAGGCTCACTTTATCTTTTAAACACTAACCAGAAATGCAGGTTAATTCCACCTGGCATGCTAGCTAACAAAGGATTTCTTCAAGGAAAAGGCCTGCAGGTCCTTAAAGTACCCAGGACTGGTGAGATGCTGGCAGGTTCCCAAGCCACAGACTGGAAGGGGCAGAGTTCCATTTAGGAGCTGAAGGATTTCCTGCCCAGGTTTCAACCTCCTCAACCTTTGTCATAGGGTTGCGTCAGAACCCAGCCTTTTCTTTGTGCCAGAACTAAACAGTGTTGCTGGTGTTGGGGACCACATCTTTGGCCTCTTCTTGGGCTCCTCCTCTCTGATTCCTAAGGCCACTGTTAATAGAATGCAGCTTGCAGCATGGCACCCAGATGCAGGCAGTTGCCTCTACCTGAATTATTCACGAAGGCCATAAACATTAAGTGAAACAGGCCGGACTCAGTGGCTCAGCGTATAATCTCAGCACTTTGGGAGCCCAAGGTGCATGGATTGTCTGAGCCCGCGGGTTCGAGACCTGCCTGGGCAACTTGACGAGACCTCATCTCTACAACAAATCAAAAAAGAGCCGAGCATGGTAGCGGACACCTGTAGTTCCAGTTACTTGAAAGGTTGAGGCAGAAGGATCGCTGGAGCCCAGCAAGTCGAGACTTCGGTGGCCGGGAGCAGCCATTGCACTCCAGTCTGGGTGACAGAGTGAGACACCAACTCAAAAACAAACAAAAAAAAAACATTTAAGTGAAACAGTCCTGAGGATATTCGGGACTCCCAGACTCTGGAAAAAGCCTCCACACATTCACGAGTTACAAAGAAGTATCTTCCCTGCTCTCAGCTAGCTCCCAATTGCCTGTGCTCACCCCTAGATCCTGGTGCTCTGTGTTGCAGCAGGAACTCAATAAGCATTTGAGGAATTAATTAAT
>NW_007042868.1:1537-4211 GCF_000164805.1 Carlito syrichta
ATGACAAGATGCTGGCAAATCCTTAGTGCTCAGGGCTACTTACAGATGGAAGCAGGTATGAAGAGTGACCCATCTCAGCCTCTTGCTAAGGAAACAAAATGGAAAGGCAGGGCCACGGTGGACCTGACAGTGAGCTCCTCATTATCTCTCAAGGTAGTGACAGCAACAAAGCTCAGTCAGCTGTTGCCAGGCCAGAACGTGGGGTAACAGAATAGAGTCTTGAACTTCAAAACAACCTGGAAAACTGGAACTTTAGATACATTTATTTATATGGCAATTCAATTTTTAAAATGAGAGCCAAACAAAACGGGGTTGTATTCTGATCTCAGGCTACGAGCTTCCAGTTTGCAACCTCTGATCTAATTCTCTTCTCAGCTACCTGTGTTCTACTTTAGTTCGAAGCTGTTAGGATTGGAGTTGGCAGGAAGGATATCACAAATACAGCCAGAAGAACAGCACTAAAGACAGGTGGAGAGGAGAGCTCTACTACACAACTTCAAGCTTTCTCCTGTGTGCCGGAGGGTAAGGAAGGCAACACCAGAGCTCTGGGAGACCAGAGCAACCCCATCCTCACATAACTCTGTCTCTTCACTACCACTCTGGGCTTCCATCTTTACTAACCTTAGAGAGATCCCATCCCATGAAAAAGGCTTTGCTAGGATGTTGAATGCTATGACAAACAACGTTGTGTTTACTTACCTATACACATCTCATCATCTATTTCTGCATCTCCTATGCACTGAAATTTAAATTCATTTAAGGAATCTGCAACTTTCTACTTCACTGAAACAATCTAGAGAGAAAAAGAAAAATCAGAAGTTACTGAAAGTAAATTGGCTTTCTGATTCGCTGCCCTTCTTGTTCCTTCTGTGAAAATGACAGCAAAAGATCTGTTCTGGTCCATTTAGAAGCACAAAATAAGCTGGGAGGCTGAGGTAAGTGGATTGCCTGAGCCCGCGGGTTTGAGACCCACCTGGGCAAGTTGGCAAGACCTCATCTCTACAATAAATCAAAAATTAGCCGGGCGTGGTAGTGTGCACCTGTAATTCCAGCTACTTGGAAGGCTGAGATGGAAGGCTCGCTGGAGCCCAGCAGGTCGAGCCTGTGGTGGCCGACAGCAGCCACTGCTTACTCAAGCACACAATGAGTCCTGTCATCTCTATCTAACATGCGTGGGAAAGCCTGGGTGACAGACAGTCAACCTCAGTATCCACAGCCAGCAAGTTGCTCTGCCACTGTCCCTCCATGTGGTCAATGCAGCTGCCCTGTATCTGACTCAATGACACCTTCCCCTAGGTCTAACCCACAATGAAAGCTTTCTTTGGGCAGGGAGTAAGGGGAAAGCTAGAAGGAGAGGCTGGGAACTGCCCCATTCCCCAGCATAGGAACACTCAGCCTTCCTCTTCTGACTCTAGGACAGCAGAACTCCAACACTCTCTACAGAGCAGAGTGACTGGCTAACAAAGTTCCACCTGACCCATTTTCCTGGGGGGCTACCTCCACCACCACCAGAAAAACAAAGCCCTGGAAGCATTTTGTATTGAGTTTAAAAACACACTCCAAGCCGGGCTCGGTGGCTCAGCCTGTAATCCCACACCTTGGGAGGCTGAGGTGAGTGGATTGCCTGATCCCGCGGGTTCGAGACCCACCCGGGCAACTTGGTGAGACCTCATCTCTACAATAAATCAAAAATCAGCCAGGCGTGGTAGTGCGCGCCTGTAATTGCGGTTATTCGGAAGGCTGAGGTGGAGGGACCGCCAGAGCCCAGCAGGTCGAGGCTGCGGTGGCTAGAAGTAGCCACTGCACTCCAGTCTGGGCAACAGAGTGAGACTCCAACTCAAAAAAATAAATAAATAAATAATAAAAACAAACAAACAAACAAAAAAAAAACACACTCCACACATAGTATCTCTAACAAAAACTCTCAGAGGCCCTGCCAAATGCAAAAAATAAACATTCATTTGAGATAATAATAAAAGCCAGTTATTATTCCTGAGCCTTCAGCTTCTGTTAAGGGTATGAAGCCAGCAAGTCACCTTTAAGTGGACCAGATCTGGTTGCTCAGTACAAATGTGCTTAACTTTATTCCATGTACAGCCTTCCTGCAGATTAGGTTAATCATTCAAATTACCCACATACACTGAAGAGGAAATGACATTATGTTCAAATTCCCAGAGGAGGAAAACAAGAGGCACAACTGGCAATAGGGCCTGGCTCTAATGAGACATAGAGGAGGGGTATATATCCCAGCTCCACAGGCCAACTCAACCTTCTAGAAGAAAATCATCCATGAGTCTCACTACTGCTCTTTCTCAGCTCCCAGATTTGTCCCTCGAGGTGTGGGATCATGCCTTTCTTTCTATTGTGTTTGGTTTGTTTCCTCTCCATGGACCTGGTAGCATATCCTGCTCAGTGTGTGCTAAATAGATGTGCGTGGGGAGGGGCATTGGGTACAAACCCAACCCCAGTGTCTTTCCAGCAGTGACTGTTAATGGAAGAGCTAAGCATGGGCCATGCTGTTGTTCTTAGACCTGAGGCTCAGGCTACTGCATGGAGACCAGCAGCTCCTGCTGTGCAAAACACTCTGCCCTGCCTCAAAGAGGCACATGGGGTCGAGAAGAAGAACAACCATCTCAGGTCTCTTCCTGGTTCGGTCACTTCATGGAATAGTCCT
>NW_007042868.1:5695-7807 GCF_000164805.1 Carlito syrichta
TCTATGTTACTGGAGAGAATAAGGACATCACATAGAGAACTTTTTTTTAATGTTCCCAATGTTTTTTTGTTTGTTTGGTTTTGGTTTTTTTAATTTTTAATTTTTTTTATTTAAAGATATGGGGTACAAGTCAGGTTAGGTATACAAATGTCCATTATGCAGGTACCCTTGTTGATGAGGTGTGCTCCCTTTTCCCTGGGCAGATTCCACGACTGCCAATCTTGCTTCCCCTCTCCCTTCCCAGCAGTTTCCCACTACTGCCAATTCTTTTCTTATAGTATTATGATAGTTGCTCAAGGTCTACTTATAAGTGAGAACATGTGATACTCAGTTCTTTGTTTCTGTGAAAGATCACTCAGTATTATAGACTCTAAGTCCAACTAGGTTGCAGTGAACTTCATGATTTTGATCTTTATGGATGTGTAATATTCCATCATGTATATGTACCACATTTTTTTAATCTAGTCCTCTTTTGATGGGCAGCACGGTTGGTTCTATGTTCTTACTACTGTGAACAATGCTATGATAAACATACATGTGCAGGTATCTTTTTTATACAGCGATTTGAGCTCTTCCAGGTATAATCCCAATAGGGGGATTGCAGGGATTTAGATCTTTTGGGAATCTCCATACTTTTCTACAGAGGCTACACTAGTTTACACTCCCACTAACAGTGTAGAAGTGCTCCCTTTTTGCCATACCCTCTCCAGCACCTGTTGCTTTTTGAGGTATTGATGATGGCCATTCTGACTGGAGTTAGGTGCTATCTCAGTGTGGTTTTAATTTGCATCTCCTTGATGATTAGTGAAGCTGAACATTTTTTCTTGTATAAGTTGGCTGCTCATATGTCTTCTTTTGAGAACTGTCTATTCATATCTTTTGCCCACTTTGTAATGGGACTGTTGTTTTTTTTTTTTTTTTTCACAAAGAGAACTTTTTACACAAAATACATTACTTCTTACCTATTAACCCAGTAGAATTGGGGGTGTCTTATGCAGATGATCACACTGGATCTGCAGTGCCCAAAAACTTTATTTCAGCAGCTTCCTCTGAAGCACAGAGGAATCTGACACACATTCCAATAAAAAGAAGGGGAAGGAGGAGCTTTGTAGCACCCTGCTCATGGTAAGACACTATCTCTTGTTCAGGCAGTGCACAACACAGCAAGGGGCCAAGCAGAGTCTATGATATTAACAGTTAAGTTCCCTACATATGAACGAGGTCCATTCTGAGAGCATATTCGCAAGTCCAATTTGTTCATAAATCCAATAAAGTTAACATAGGTACCCAACTAACACAATTAACTACATAGTAATGTACTATCATAGGTTTATAATACTTTTCACAAAAATAATGCATAAAAAACAAAACATAAAAATAAAAAAAATAAAGAAAATGTTTTTAATCTTACAGTACAGTACTTTGCATGTACATAACAATGTACATCAGACACATGAACTAACTTACAAGACTGGACATTCAAGCACACATACACATCTTTGAAAGCTCACAACTTGAAGGTTTGTATGTGGAGAACTTACTGTAAGTTGCAGGAATATGTTAGTCAGAGTGGAGAGAAGTCACAACTGCTAGTACCTGGGGAGACCAAGGATATACTCTTCAGAATAGGTAAGCTCTGCCTCTTTGATCAAGGAGACCAAGAAGTAAGGAATATGAAAGTGAAGTCTGAGCCTTTACTACTCCCAAAGGCATCTGCTCACTCATGGACCAGAGGAAAGTGCCCTTCTCCTGAAGATGCCAGGCGCTGCCTCAGCAGATACTAACCTGCATGGAGCTTAAGAGAATTTAACCCAGCCGGGCTCGGTGGCTCAGCCTGTAATCCCGCGCCTTTGGGAGACTGAGGTGAGTGGATTGCCTGAGCCCGCGGGTTCGAGACCCGCCTGGGCAGGGAGACCTCATCTCTACAATGAATCAAAAAAATCAGTCGGGCGTGATAGCGCACGCCTGTAATTCCGGCTACTCGGAAGGCTGAGGCGGAAGGATCGCCGGAGCCCAGCAGGTCGAGGCTGCGGTGGTCGGGAGCGGCCACTGCACTCCAGTCTGGGCGACAGAGTGAGATTCCAACTAAAAAAAAAAAAAAAAGAGCTGGGG
>NW_007042869.1:0-957 GCF_000164805.1 Carlito syrichta
TAAGGACTGTGTAAATTTAGATCATCTAATGTATGAATAAACTGTATCTTTGGGCATTTTAAGTTTTATGGTTTTGCACTTAACTATAAAAGTATCCAGACCCAGGTCCTAGTCACTGACTACCCCTTATTAGTAAATTAGTTTTATCAGATATATTAGAAATTTTCACTGACCATGGAAGACACATTTTATAAGACTATGTGCAGAATTGGATTCATCTTATCAGCAATTTACCCAATTATGGGAGTAAAAAATGAAGCATGTGTATTTTCCTCCTAATTCTGGGATAGCTCTTGGTTCTTGAAATTCTAACATGAAAATACATGTATGCAAATTAATGGACATTCAACATGAAGCTTTGTAAATATTATTAATCAAATTGAAAGGTGGCAGTACAACTATGTAAATACAGCAGAGAGGAAAGTATATTTTGGATTCTGCATTTTATTTTAATTGTATACAGTAATTATAATTATATTTACTAGATTTGTTTCAATGAATAGGTTGAGCTAACCATGCTAGCAAAAGTCATCTGCATATAAATAGTGGAGCATTTACAACCCTTTCCTTACTTAGGTCAGATATAACTGCCAGAAACTTGCTTGCCTTGTTAATTTGTTCAGTTATTCAACTTTCAGTGTCCAAAGATACACTTACTAATATGGTTCAATTAGTATTTTTTAAAATAACTTTTCCCTAATAATTGATGATAACATGGAACAGCTATTCCTCCTGTGCTTAATTGGTGAAATTGCACTGATATAGTGAACGGAATTAAACTGCTGAAAAATAACTTGGTCAGATTTATTCATTCAAGCTTTGAAGGCTGAGTTGCTATGGCACCCAAGATTAACTTTTTTTTAAGTATGTTTAATTTCAGTGGAAATATTGGCATATCTCTTTTGGCATTTTGTAAAAAAAATACAGTGGACCATTTCCTTTTTCTTGTTTTTTTTT
>NW_007042870.1:0-914 GCF_000164805.1 Carlito syrichta
GAGGTTATCTAAAAAAACTTTCGCCATCTCACCAGAGATATCACCATCCAAATGCAAGATACAGAGAACCCTTGCAAGATATCAAATGAGAAGACCAACCCCTACACACATAGTAATTCACCTACACAAAGTGAGTAAAACAGAAAAAATACTAAAAGCAACAAGAGAGAAAGGTCAGACTACCTACCATGAAAAACCAATCAGAATAGCAGCAGACCTACCAACAGAAACACTGCAAGCTGAAAGGGACTGTAGTCCAATTTTCAGAGACCTCAAATATAAACAATTTCAACCAAAAATTTCCTACCCAGCCAAGCTCAGCTTCATCAACAATGGAGAATTAAAATCCTTCCCAGATATACAATCTCTAAGAGATTATGCAGCTTCCAGACCAGCTCTACAGGCGATGCTTTAAAAGGTATAAAGCACAGAAAAAGGAAAAAAAAATGACCACGACTTCCCAAGAGAACAGGATTACACAGAATCAAGAGAGAGTACACCATGATTGTAAGACTGAAAATAGATACATACATAAGCCCAAAAGTTAAAAGAAAGCAAATAACTTTATATAAACCTCATATAAACTCATATTTTAATAACTAGACTGAACATGACTTGATTAAATCTACCACTGAAAAAACATAGAATATTGAACTGTATTTTTTTAAAAGCATGACCTAATAATTTGCTGCTTCCAGGAAATTCATCTCACCACAAGGAATGCACACAGACTCAAAGTTAGAGGATGGAAAATGAATTTCCAGGTGAATGGATCACAAAAGAGGGCAGGAATCGCAACCTGGATATCACACAAAACAACTTTAAGCTATCAAAATTTAAAAAGATACAAAAGAACACTACATAATGATAAAAGGTTCAATCCATCAACAGACTATCCATCCTAAATATATATG
>NW_007042871.1:0-857 GCF_000164805.1 Carlito syrichta
ATATCTCTCTAATCTGATTACTTCACTTACTACCTCTATCTCCTAAGTCAAAACCCCCAACTTTCTTCCCTAAACTATTTGTTTTTTCTCACAAGTGTTTCCTGGAAAGTAGCTGGAATGGCTTTTTAGAAATGTAAGTTAGGTCATGGCATTTCCTTGTTTTAGCAGAGTATCCCATCATCCTCATGATGAAAGCTTAACTCCTTACCATAGCCTGGATAGCTTTCCCTCTTAGCCTTCTTTTCTTTGCTTTGGTTTGCTTCTCTCTTTTCTTTTCTTTTTCTTTTTTTTTTTTTTGAGTTGGAGTCTCACTCTGTCACCCAGACTGGAGTGCAGTGGCTGCTCCCAGCCACTGCAGCCTCGACCTGCTGGGCTCCAGTGACTCTTCCTCCTCAGCCTTCCAAGTATCTGGAACTACAGGTGCATGCTACCATGCACGGCTCATTTTTTATTTATTGTAGAGATGAGGTCTCACCAAATTGCCCAGGCGGGTTGCAAACCCGTGGGCTTAGGCAATCCACTCACCTCAGCCTCCCAAAGGCACAGGATTACAGGCTGAGCCACCGAGCCCGGCTCCTTTTCTTTTTCAATACACCAAAATCTATTTTACTTCTATATACTAGCTATAAGCAATATGAAAGTAAAATTAAGAAGACAATGCTGTGTAAAAAATAATAAACAGTAATACTATACTTAAGATTATTTAACTAAAGTGTAAGATTTGGATGTGGAAAATTACAAAAGTTGCTGAAATTAATTCAAGACAGCCGAAATAAATGTAGAGACATCTTATGTTCATGTAGAAGACGTAATCGTTTTTAGATGGCAGCACAACACAGAACAATCTACAAAATCAT
>NW_007042872.1:0-1600 GCF_000164805.1 Carlito syrichta
GAGTCTCATTCTGTCGCCCAGACTAGAGTACAGTGGCCGCTCCCAGCCACCGTAGCCTCAACCTGCTGGGCTCTGGCGATCCTTCTGCCTCAGTCTTCCAAGTAGCTGTTACTACAGGCACGCGCTACCACACCCGGCTAATTTTTTGATTTGTTGTAGAGATGAGGTCTCACCTAGTTGCCCAGGCAGGTCTCGAACCCGCAGGCTCAGGCAATTCACTCACCTCAGCCTCTCAATGCGCGGGATTACAGGCTGAGCCACCGAGCCCAGGTTCATAGATATTATTTTATACACATTTGCCTAATATTCCCTAATGGGATAAAATAAATAACTGTGAATCTCATTTTGTTTCATTTATTTAACATGTATTAAATACTTTACTGTGTGCCAGGCCCACTGTGGAAGATCACATATTTTTTTTAAATGTCTACAACAGTATCTCCTATGCTTGTCATCATCCCATCCCATCTACAGGTATAGTCTAATCCCCTACCCTTGAATTTGGGTGGGCTTATGACTTGTCAGTGAAGGTGGTAGAAGTGTGTGACTTCCCCAGTCATAAAAGGTGATGTATTTTTCCCTTGGGAGCTGGTGTGCTTTATGCTGTAAAGAAGCCACAGAGAGAGACCACAGGGGGAAGCCTTGTACCTACCTGAAAAGAGAGAGAGATGCTTAGCTAACCACCTGCTTGCTTCTACAGCTCCTGTCACTATCTAACTGCAATCACACAAGATGCCCCAATCCAGAACCACTAAGTTAAGTCCTCCCCAATTCCCGACCCATTTCCTGAGAGAAAATAAATGATTGTTGTTGCTGTCTTAAACCATTAACTTTTGGTGTCATTTGTTATGTGATAATAAATAACTGAAATACCTGTCTTTAGAAGCTCAAGGTAAAACATCAACCATTTACTTTCATGGAGCTTCTATACCAAACCTTCCTCATCCTTGGCAAGTGAAGAACAACTATTTTCAGTGTTGCAGTCATAGGATAGCTGTTTGGACTTACTATCAACCCTAACTTTGTAGATACAATTACCAAATAGATCACGGTCATTCATTTATCTATTTTAATATTTATTTGTAGAGACAGGTTCTGGCTATGTTGCCTGGACTGATCTCAAACTCCTAGCTCAATTGATCTTTCTGTCTTGGCTTCCAAAACTGCTGGGATTACAGTCATCGTGTCCTATTTGTGAATTTAATCAACCAATCATTTTCTCAAAATAGATGGGACACTTTCTCTGACTCCCTGAGTTAAAAATCCCTTCCCCATGTTCCCAAGTACCCAGGCCCTGGATGCTAACTTTATCATACAGCATTAAACTGCTTGTCTTGTTCCTTTTCTCCCACTGAGCAGTAGCAAATTCATTGTTGTTCATCTTTGTATCCCTACCAACTAGGGCTAGTGCCTGCAGTAGCAGACCTATTCAAATAAAGCAAATCCAAACAAACATGAAACCCCCACTTAACTGAAGGAAGGCTGCTGGTTCCTGGACATAGAAGTAATTTGTTCAGACAGTCGCTGTGCTATAGGAGTTTACAGGTCAGCACTGGACCCAGTCTGTCCACTGCAGTTAGTGAGCTGCCAGAATCGAGTC
>NW_007042872.1:2105-3131 GCF_000164805.1 Carlito syrichta
AGCTCAAGGTAAACATCAACCATTTACTTTCATTGAGCTTCTATACCAAACCTTCCTCATCCTTGGCAAGTGAAGAACAACTATTTTCAGTGTTGCAGTCATGGGATAGATGTTTGGACTTACTATCAACCCTAAATTTGTAGATACAATTACCAAATAGATCACGGTCATTCATTTATCTATTTTAATATTTATTTGTAGAGATAGGTTCTGGCTATGTTGCCTGGGCTGATCTCAAACTCCTGGCTCAATTGATCTTCCTGTCTTGGCTTCCAAAACTGCCGGGATTACAGTCATCGTGTCCTATTTGTGAATTTAATCAACCAATCATTTTCTCAACATAGATGGGACACTTTCTCTGACTTCCTGAGTTAAAAATCCCTTCCCCATGTTCCCAAGTACCCAGACCCTGGATGCTAACTTTATCATAAAAGCATTAAACTGCTTGTCTTGTTCCTTCTCTCCCACTGAGCAGTAGCAAATTCATTGTGTTGTTCATCTTTGTATCCCTACCAACTAGGGCTAGTGCCTGCAGTAGCAGACCTATTCAAATAAAGCAAATCCAAACAAACATGAAACCCCCACTTAACTGAAGGAAGGCTGCTGGTTCCTGGACATAGAAGTAATTTGTTCAGATAGTCGCTGTGCTATAGGAGTTTACAGGTCAGCGCTGGACCCAGTCTGTCCACTGCAGTTAGTGAGCTGCCAGAATCGAGTCCTGTGGTTGGACCCAGGGACGACAGAGCAACACTGCCATGGGAGGTGGAAAGGGCCAAGGAAAAGGATTCATTCATCTACTCCACAAATATTTGTATCAATCATCGTAGCCTACACAGCACATGGAAAACGCTCAATATCCATGAAACACCAGGTGACGGGATACAACAGCAAAGAAAACTGCGGTGGCACTTGCCCTGGTGGACCTCACTGTGTGGCGAAGGATGACAGGCAGTGGACGGAATTATGTAAAATTACGCTGAATGTGGAGCAGGAAAATAACAGACGGTTGAAATTCTCTAAGGACGT
>NW_007042872.1:3151-5100 GCF_000164805.1 Carlito syrichta
CGCGGCCCAGGGCAGGCGGGTCCCTCGTTCGGGCGCCGCGGGCACCATAGGGTTCCCCGCGCTCGAGTTCAGTGACTGCTGCCTCCACAGCACGCACTTCCGAGAGATGCTCAAGTCGCACGAAGCGGAGCTGGAGAAGACCAACAAATTCGTCGAGGACGGGAAGTCGCTCGTCGGCGCGCTCAAGAGTGAGTGCCCGAGCCCGGCGGGAGGCGGCGCTCAGCCCTGCCCTCGCGCGGCCGCCGGCTCCTTCCCTCTGGTGCCGACGGATGGGTGGCGGGGCTGCCGGTGGCGGGAAGGGTGCGTGAGGCGCTAGCCTGCCGCTGTCAGACCAGGAAGAGGCTGTCGCCCGCCCGGTGCGGCCGGTACCTCCGGGGTGGCCGGACGGTCACGTGTGCGCGCAGGGAGGTGTCACGCGAGGGGATGGGAGTGCCCAGCGCGCTGCTCCTGCCGGAAAGCCGAGAGGCGCTCACCTCTGGGTGCCCATAGCGGGCAGGGAGCGGGCCCTGCCGGGGTGGGGACAGGCGGATGGCGGGGACAGGCGGGCTGAGACGCTCTGCTCCCCGCACGTAGCTCCCGCCAGGCAGGGTCACCAGGGTCTCCTAAGGAATGGCTGGTGAGCTCGCCGTCCTTGGAGTGTTGGCCCTGGCAGTCCCCAAATCCAGAAGCGGTGCCGTGTATGTGTGCAGGTTGCAGGTTCTGGTTCTTGTGTTCAGCAGAAGGTGATAGGGGTGGGAGTACAGAATCAGAGTGTTCCTTTACTCCAAACTGGGCGAGTGTTTAAAAATAGAATAAACATATCCTGGCTCTCTCCTGCTCCTGTTCCTGCTCCCTTGCTCTCCTTACCTCTCCTGTTATCCTTGAAAACACAAAGGTTTGAGAAGGAATATCCTTAGCCCTCAGAAAGAAGTTTAAATTCATGCTAAAGAGTCTTGGACTTCTTGTAAAACCATTTTTGCTGTGTTTCTTTTTGGTACAAGGGAAGGGATGAAATTTGCTTTCAGCTTGACTTTTGCAGAGCCAGAGTTTCTCCTGGCTGGCCAAATAAGAGTGCTCTGGGGATGAACGTGTTGGACTGTGAGAATACTTTTGGTGCCTTTTCAGTCTACCCATTTAAAAATAACTCAGTCCATCTCTTAGATTTGAGAATCAGTAACAACACGAAGGCAGATAGTGGAAAAATCGCCACACAGACTTGGGGAAATGGTGAGTAGGGGGAAGTGCCTCTCCAAGCACTGTTTCTGGTAGTATGAATTCTCAGTTTGCCCAGATATGGGGAGAGAGAAGAGGGATCTCTGGGGACTCGTCCTTCAACTGCTTCAACTCCAGGCTTGGGACTGTGCTGGAGCCACGGGAGGACTCGTTGCTGTGGCCAGCTGTCAACTTGTTTGCAGCTTGCTTCTCCAGGCCCTTTGGTCTGGAGGAGGTTTAGCTTTGTGCTCCTGTGGCAGTGGCTCTCCCTGCACTCTGTAGGACTCTTCCTAGTGGGTGACATCAGGGGAAGTGGCTACATGTGAATAGTACCAAGCTCTAAGCAGCCCTATGTAAGTTGGAGAGTTTCTCCTTACTTTCCTGCTTTTTTTAACTTTTCATTTATAGAGCTGGGAGGTTCATCTTTGATGAAGGCAAGTGGTCCAGTGGAGCACTTGCCCTCCTCTTTCTGTAGCACCTCTCTCAGTCAAGCAGTAGCGTGCTTGGTTCTAGGTATGGAGTGGTGAGTATGAAAGGGCGAGATTCTTGTCCTTATGGAGATTGAGACATTACTTGAATAATTACCTGACTACATATTAAGTTGCTCTGAAGGAAAGGTGTATAGTACTCACGGAATGAAAGATAGGGTTGAGTTTGTCCTGTTAGGGAAGTCAGGAAAGGCTTCCTGGAGAAAGGAACTTTGGAGCTGAGGGCTGCAGACAGAGTTGGTATATGGTGTCAGGTAGAAGTAGAGCATA
>NW_007042872.1:5120-6499 GCF_000164805.1 Carlito syrichta
GTGGCGGGAAGGGTGCGTGAGGCGCTAGCCTGCCGCTGTCAGACCAGGAAGAGGCTGTCGCCCGCCGGGTGCGGGCCAGTACCTCCGGGGTGGCCGGACGGTCGCGTGTGCGCGCAGGGAGGAGTCACGCGAGGGGATGGGAGTGCCCAGCGCGCCGCTCCTGCCGGAAAGCCGAGAGGCGCTCACCTCTGGGTGCCCAGAGCGGGCAGGGAGCGGGCCCTGCCGAGGTGGGGACAGGCGGATGGAGGGGACAGGCAGATGGCGGGGACAGGCGGGCCGAGACGCTCCGCTCCCCTCACGTGACTCCCGCCAGGCAGGGTCACCTCGCCGTCCTTGGAGTGTTGGCCCTGGCAGTCCCCAAATCCAGAAGCGGTGCCGTGTATGTGTGCAGGTTGCAGGTTCTTGTTCTTGTGTTCCTCAGAAGGTGATAGGGGTGGGAGTACAGAATCAGAGTGTTCCTTTACTCCAAACTAGGCGAGTGTTTAAAAATAGAATGAACATATCCTGGCTCTCTCCTGCTCCTGTTCCTGCTCCCTTGCTCTCCTTACCTCTCCTGTTATCCTTGAAAACACAAAGGTTTGAGAAGGAATATCCTTAGACCTCAGAAAGAAGTTTAAATTCATGCTAAAGAGTCTTGGACTTCTTGTAAAACCATTTTTGCTGTGTTTCTTTTTGGTACAAGGGAAGGGATGAAATTTGCTTTCAGCTTGACTTTTGCAGAGCCAGAGTTTCTCCTGGCTGGCCAAATAAGAGTGCTCTGGGGATGAACGTGTTGGACTGTGAGAATGCTTTTGGTGCGTTTTCAGTCTACCCATTTAAAAATAACTCAGTCCATCTCTTAGATTTGAGAATCAGTAACAACACGAAGGCAGATAGTGGAAAAATCGCCACACGGACTTGGGGAAATGATGAGTAGGGGGAAGTGCCTCTCCAAGCACTGTTTCTGGTAGTATGAATTCTCAGTTTGCCCAGATATGGGGAGAGAGAAGAAGGATCTCTGGGTACTCGTCCTTCAACTGTTTCAACTCCAGGCTTGGGACTGTACTGGAGCCACGGGGGGACTCGTTGCTGTGGCCAGCTGTCAACTTGTTTGCAGCTCGCTTCTCCAGGCCCTTTGGTCTGGAGGAGGTATAGCTTTGTGCTCCTGTGGCAGTGGCTCTCCCTGCACTCTGTAGGACTCTTCCTAGTGGGTGACATCAGGGGAAGTGGCTACATGTGAATAGTACCAAGCTCTAAGCAGCCCTATGTAAGTTGGAGAGTTTCTCCTTACTTTCCTGCTTTTTTTAACTTTTCATTTGTAGAGCTGGGAGGTTCATCTTTGATGAAGGCAAATGGTCCAGTGGAGCACTTGCCCTCCTCTTTCTGTAGCACCTCTCTGA
>NW_007042873.1:0-1067 GCF_000164805.1 Carlito syrichta
ATTGTATAACTGTACAATCACAATCACCACCAGGCACCCGGCAAGTGCCTAGTCTACGGGGTCTGAGGTAGGATTTAAAATACTAATACTTCATAAAATATAGTGAACGTGAGACAGTGATGTATAAAATACAATGAACATGAGGTAGGGATATATAAAAGATACAACGAACGTGAGGTAGGAATTCATACAGTCTCTCACTATGACCCACTGCTCCCATCATTCCATTGAACTAAAAAAGACAGACACAGATAACAGAGCTTAAAGTCTGTATATATGTGTATATATATATATATATACATATATATATATTTTTATTTTGACACTCTGGTATAAGACCAATTATGCTGTTGGCCACTGGAACTTGGAGGGAGTGTGAGGACACCTTTGGGTGCTGATATATTCTGTTGCCTCATCTGGGTCTGCTCGCAGGGGTGTGTCTACTTTGGGAGAATCAATCAAGCCATGCACTTATGATGTATGCACTTTTTATGAGTATGCTAGACTTCACAAAAATAGAATTTGAAATATCAGGGAAAACCTTCAAAAAGAAGAGCAACACAGGAGACGTGACTTTGTCAAATTTAAAAATATCACAAGCTGGGCATGGTGGCTCATGCCTATAGTCCCAGCACTTTGGGAGGCTGAGGTGACAGGATTACCCAAGTTCACAGGTTCAAGACCAGTCTGGGCAACTCGGTAAGACCTCACCTCTACAATAAATCAAAAAATTAGCCAGGTGTGGTGGCTTACGCCTGTAGTTTCAGCTACTTGGAAGGCTGAGGTGGAAGGCACGCCAGAGCCCAGCAGGTCAAGGTTGCAGTGGCCATGAGTGTGCCACTGCCCTCCAGCCTAGGCAATAGAGTGAGACTCCAATTTAAAAAAATACCACAAAGCTACAACATGACCAAGTGCGTCATGAGCATGGAAGGAGACTGATGGGACAAACAACCAATACAGAAATCAGACCAGACTAATCACCGCCTGTCTATGACACTCCAACCACAATGGTCTTCTTTCCAGTTTTACACACCAACTCTCTCTGTCCTCCCTATTTCCCCATGCCC
>NW_007042874.1:0-749 GCF_000164805.1 Carlito syrichta
AACTTAGTGTTGTGAGTTTCTCAATACTGTATACAGTATATAGAGTACCATTTAATACTGCACACTGACAAGTTTATTCCAGGAACGTGGATGCAGTATACCATTCAGTATCATATAGTATTTATACTTTATGTTTCAAAGGTACCTAATTCTAAAGTCAGTATGTTTCAGATATTCTGTATCCAATACTAATTTAGAAATCAAAATAACACTCTTGAGGTGCCCACTGTGTGCCTGAGACTGTGTTACTAGGAGACACAAGAATGAACAAAACCTAGTCCCTGCCCTCCAGGACTCAGCCTAGAAGTAAGGCAGGACTCCAAGCTGCAGACCTCGTGGGAAAGGGAGGCTCCCTGCTTCCTCCCCCCCCACCACAGTCCCTCCTACATCTAATTGGTTAGATTCTAGAATGAGTGGGTCACCATTGCTAGTAGACAGTGTCAGTCTCACCCCACCTAAAGGCTATGGACAGACGCATGACTCTGCTAATGCGGCAGGTGCAGTGAACTGAGGGAGTCTTGACATGCTCGTTCTTTTTTTTCTGAGTTGGAGTCTCATGCTGTCGCCCAGACTGGAGTGCAGTGACTGCTCCCAGTCACCGCAGCTTCGGCCTGCTGGGCTCTGGCAATCCTTCCGCCTCAGCCTTCCAAGTAGCTGGAACTACAGGGGCACGCTACCACACCCGGCTAATTTTTTTTTTTGATTTATTGTAGAGATGAGGTCTCGCCTGCCCAGACGGATCTCGAACC
>NW_007042875.1:0-787 GCF_000164805.1 Carlito syrichta
TGTTGGCACCGGGAGCGCATCTCCAACCGTCCTTTGTAACATTTAGTAGCCTTAACAAATCCTCCTTGCTCCTGTGGAAAGCTTCCTCATGTTGTTATTCAGAGGAACTGAACCAGTCAGTGGGACTGTGTTGCCTCATAGCACCCAGCTCAATTTTGGTTCAAAAGAGAAAAGATAGTAGTGAATTGAAGAAAAGGGAACACATGACAAGGTATATTCTGACCAAATCAAGTCTGGAGCCATTCAGGGGAGTAGAAGAGAGGACAGGGACAGAAACAAAGAGTAGATTGCCCATTATGCCTTCGCTTCTAAAGTTAAGATGCTGGACTCTAGCATCCAGTGGCTGTGGAAGAAAAACTTGACCAATCACAGGTCCCAGTTATGAGTATGCTGTAGGAGGATAAAGAAGACTGTTTTCTGATGCTTTAGCATCAGCTTAAGAGCTACTTGGCTTTAGCCAAAAGACTTTTCAGTCTTAGATGGAAAACTGAATTCAGACTACTAGAACCTAGCTGGGAGAGAAGGAGGCCAATCCAGGAGTAAAGGCCTCAGGAAGAGGATAGAGCCAGGTCATGTATATGGCCAGTTCTCCAGGTGATAACTAGTCGTGGGTCTTATCATTTTCAGGCACAACTTGGAATGATTTGTCAGTTAACCTGTGAGCCCGACACGGTGGCGTGCATCTCAAATACCTTCCAGCTACAATGAAAGGGTGAGTCGGGGGCATAGCCTGAGTCCACCAGTTGGAGTCTGCGATGCCCATGAGCACCTCACTGCACTCTAGCCT
>NW_007042876.1:0-535 GCF_000164805.1 Carlito syrichta
TGGCGATCCTTTCCACCTCAGCCTTCCAAGTAGCCGGAATTACAGGCATGTGCTACCATGCCCGGCTGATTTTTTGATTTACTGTAGAGAGGAGGTCTCGCTGCCCAGGCGGGTCTCGAACCCGCGGGCTCAGGCAATCCACTCACCTCAGTCTCCCAAAGGCGTGGGATTACAGGCTGAGCCACTGAGCCCGGCAGATCTGGAAATTTTTATTGAGTTCATTTATTTTAAAGTTATCAGAAATCTGTGCTTATGAGTGCTTGCTAGAATCTTTTCCACGAAAAGCAATTTTATACTAGAGCTGATTGCAAGTGCTTTTAAAGAAGAACTCAAAACAATAACTGTAGATGACAAAACTTGTAATAGCCGTGGTTAAAATCTGATGAAAGTTTCCAATTGACAAGGAAATTTAGTTATTACTGTTTTATGCAGCATTTTAAGATAAAAACATGAATTATGACTGACAATATCTCATTAGGACCCTTAGACTTTTTTTTTTTTTTGAGTTGGAGTCTCACTCTGTCGCCCAGACTGG
>NW_007042877.1:0-999 GCF_000164805.1 Carlito syrichta
GAAATATTTCTTCCACATTACTTTCCATAATTTAAAAAAGGCCAATCCTATCAATCCTTCCCATTTTCCTTTCTTGCTGCTCCTCCCTATTTCCTCAACCACAATGGGTCGAAGGCCCCACTGTCAAGTGATTCGAGCCTGTGTCCTGATTAATTATCCTACATAGGAGTTCAAACGTCGACCGAAGTTTTATTGCATAATAGCATATAATATAGTCACTTGGACTTGAATATGTTGTATCCTTTGCTCTTGTGCCAGCATGAGCTCCATTGAGCTCTTTGACACCAGTACATAGACGATGGTGTGAGATCTAGGAGCTTAGCCTGATCCAGTGTAGGCTGCTCTTGAGAGCTGTGACCAGGTAAGGCGGGACCTGGAGCCATACCAGACTGATAGGCAGTTACCAAGGTGTCACGGAGCAACTTCCGAGTAAGGGACATGACCAGAAACGGAAGCAGGAAGCTGTTACTGAAGGATGTAACTTCTGATAATAAATCTCCAATGTGATACAAAATAGGGGTTTGTAGATCGCACAGAAATATAACTTTAACAAATAGCAATGGGCGAGACCTGATCTTTACAACAAATCAAAAAATTAGCCGGGCGTATTCGCGCGCACCTGTAGTTCTGGCTACCTGAGAGGCTGAGGCAGAAAGATTGCTGGAGCTCAGCAGTTCAAGGCTGTGTTGTCCGAGAGCTTGCCACTGCACTCCAGTATGTGTGACTGAGTGAGACTGCAACTGAAAAAAAAATATATAAAGATCAGTACTAAAAATTGAAAACTTTGTGAGAACTCTGTTCAGAATTTTTTGGGGGGCCCATGGGCTCCCTTTTTCTTTAGATTGTGTGAGAGAGAGAGAAAGGGAGAGGGAGAAAATGAGAATGTTATACATTTTCCAGCACATTTATATCATTCTTTCCTGAGAGCGTTACTTTCCTATGAACTCCCTGTGACTCTTTGGAAACTCTTTTTGGAAATCTCTCATATATTTGACCTAT
>NW_007042878.1:0-638 GCF_000164805.1 Carlito syrichta
GGCAGTCAACAGACACATGAAAAAGTGCTTGACCTCACTCATCATCAGAGAAATGCAAATCAAAACCACATTGACATTCCACCTAACCCCAGTAAGAATGGCCATCATTAATAAAACAATCAACAACAGATGCTGGTGAGAATGCAGGGAAAAAGGAATGCTTCTACACTGCTGGTAGGAATGCAAACTAGTGCAACCTCTTTGGAAGACAGTGTAGTGATTACTGAGAGAACTAGAAATTGACCTCCCATATGACCTAGAAATTCCCCTATTGGGAATATACCCAGAGAAACTCAAATCATTCTACAAAAAAGATACCTGCAGACATATGTTTGCTGCATCTCTAGTATCACTAGCAAACACATGGAACCAACCATGTTGCCCATCTAAACTGCACTGGATTTTTTTAAAAAAATGTGATACATATACACAACGAAATATTATGCAACCATAAAGAAAGATAAACATATGGACTTTGCAGTCACTTGGATGAATTTAATGTCAATCATCCTCAGTGATATATCACAGAAACAAAGAACTGAGTACCATATGATCTCACTCATAAGTGAAACTTGAACAATTATAATACTGTAAGAAAGGGATTGGGCAGTAGTGGGAAACTCTCAGGGGATGGGGGG
>NW_007042879.1:0-797 GCF_000164805.1 Carlito syrichta
CTTACGTCTGATTTTTTAAGTATTGTCTCTTTGAAACATGCGGAATTATCTGTGTTCTGCATTTTTCCTGATTTGTGACAGATTTCTTTCTTTGCTCTTTAGTTCCATTATTCAGTGGCAGTGGGAAGGGCTTTCACTTCTGATCCTTGTTCAGCCTTCTATTCTTCCATAATCAAGGCTCTGAATTTGTTCTATTTTGAAACAAGGAACTGATCTCTTGGGCAGTTTCCTCGTCCTTTTCTGGTCACGCCCTTTGTCCCATGACTGAATCAGGGTAGAGTTGGATGCCTGAGACTTGACTGACTGCATCATGATTACAGAACTAAATATTTTATAAAATGTAAAGGTATATCATAAATTTTTGGCATCCTCAAGAGATAATTTGCAAATATTTGTAAGAAAAGTTCTATGATTTGTTTTCAAAAATAATTTAGTTGTTTTAATTGTATAATTAATGTAAAATATATTTTAATGTTTATAAATATACTTTTATGTTTTCAACATGAGCTTCACATATGTGTTTCTGAGATGAACTCCTGAAGCACCTGATGCAAATACTTAAACTTTATAAATTATATCAAACTGCCGAAGAATACCTACAAAAGCATACTCTGTTTTACCTTTTACTATTTTTACACATGTCTGGAAATACTCTGTATTCTACAAGTGGAAAATCATCTTTTGTTGACCCAATCTACTTGCTGGACACATTGAAGGACTAGCCATTTTAAAAAGTATCATTTTTCTGACCTACCAGAAAAAAGAGTTGCATATAACTTACTGGCATTTTTAATCAC
>NW_007042880.1:0-771 GCF_000164805.1 Carlito syrichta
AAGCGAGCCCTAACCTGCGGACTCAGGCAATCCACTCACGTCAGCCTCCCAAAGGCGCGGGATTACAGGCTTAGCCACCGAGCCCCGACTAACACAGGTTTTCTTGATGATTTGGGTTTTAATTCTGTTTTTATTGTGCCTGACAAAATACTGTCATCTGATTGTTCCTCAATTATGTTATTTTAATAAAAGAAATTAAATTTAGGTTTAAAAAAAATTTACAACTTTAAAAAGAAACAAAATGTTAATAAAGCATTCATATTCATTTTGTGGTGGTGATACAAAACAAAAGGAGTAAAAAATGCATTTTATTTTGATTTGTTCTGAGACCTCTATACTTAATGATGCCCTTAAGAACTAAAGTAATTTTTGTTTCATATTTTTTGGAAATAATAAGGCTAACACTATGGAAATTAATGGGCATGTCCTTTATCGATGGGCACTTCTCTATTCTAAACAATCTATTTCTTATTAGCAAGGAGCTTTTGATATCACATGAAAATATTAATTTTTTAAAAAATCAGAACTGACATAAAATTAGAAATTCTATGGAAGATCTAATTTTTGTGGTCATTTTAGATTTTTACTTTTTTGGCAGAATATGCTGCTACAGAGAGATGTTTGGCCATGTGACTATAACTTCTATTTTTTTGACTATTTCCATTGATTTTAATAATATACGTACTAATATGAATTTTGAAAGAAATTTCCTCAATGTGAGAAAAATAAGAACATTTAAAATTATCAATCAACTAAGTGAAATTCAGGAAG
>NW_007042881.1:0-1103 GCF_000164805.1 Carlito syrichta
TTTAAAATTGGATTACATTTTAGTAATATTTATAAGTCTACTCAGGTTATTTTTCCTTGATCTATTTTGTAATTGATTTTCTTAAGGAAATTTTCCTCTTCAATTTATTTTACAAGTCTATTGACATATTTCAATATTAATATTCTAAAATGTTTCCTATAATAGAATGTGCTTTTCATTTTATTAAGAATTTTGCCTATTTTCACTTTCTTTTCTCTTTTTCTTCTCTCTCTCTGTCTCTTTCTCTCTCTCTCATAAGCCATGAAAGAGCCTTAACAATGTTGGCATTTTTTAAAAACCAGATTTCATGGCTCCTCATCATTATTTTCTTGTTTTCTAATTCATTATTCTCTGCTCTCATTTTGTCTGGTTTTTGAAGTTACTCTATTATTTATTTTTTCTTATTTCTTCATTTGAAAGTCAAATCAAGCAAATCGATTTCTACCTGTATGTTTCTAATATATGCCTTTATGGCTACTTATCTTTTAAAATATTCTGCTTCAGGTGCATTCCACAGACCTTAATATGTACTATGCTGGCCTCATAGAATTATTTAGTTCTTCATTCTTTTACCACATAAAAAAATTTTTGTGATCCTAGATATAAATTAAAAATATCCTAACCAATGGTTGGTACCATACAGCTGACTCTAAAACTTTGTAAGGAAAACATACCATTTGATTAAATGAGTAATGTAATACTTTTCTTATTAAATTAGAAAAACAATCAGTAAGTGATATATATTATTTTCTCAACATGTCTCCTTATATGCATAGGACAAATAGGTTTAAAAGGAGCACTAGCAATTTGAAGAACAACTTTTTGGAGGTAATGTCTCTTCCATTTTTATCACAGCATTTCCAGTGCCTATAACAGTATCTGGCACTTGAGAGGTGCCCAGGTGATAATTATTTTATTCAACCAAGATAAAACGGCCTTTTATGTGAGATGAGAATGCAACATTCTTGCTGATGGGAGGCGAGGTATGCTCCCCAGTGTGGTACAAGCTGAATTTTCCTTATTACTAATCTTTCACATTAGCACATTCAAAATAAATTCTGCCAGATGTCTTATTTTGTCAGTATGATTCTAAATTAAAACTA
>NW_007042882.1:0-1245 GCF_000164805.1 Carlito syrichta
TCAAAAGGCTTTAAACAAAGTAGGCCCGAGAAGTCCACGAATTTCATTTTCAGAGATCCATCCTAAGGAACTAATTGAAGCCTTAGACAAAGATTGAAGTGCATGGCCTCCAACAACATCATTAATTCAAACAATGGAAAAAATCCCAAACCGACTCAATGCCAAGAATGGGGAGATCATTAAATAGATTGCTTCTCAGCCGGGCTCGGTGGCTCAGCCTGTAATCCCGCGCCTTTGGGAGACTGAGGTGAGTGGATTGCCTGAGTCCGTGGGTTTGAGACCCGCCTGGGCAGGCGAGACCTCATTTCTACAAAATATCAAAAAATCAGTCGGGCATGATAGCGCATGCGTGTAATTCTGGCTACTCGGAAGGCTGAGGCGGAAGGATCGCCAGAGCCCAGCAGATCGAGGCTGCGGTGGCCGGGAGCGGCCACTGCACTCCAGTCTGGGCGACAGAGTGAGACTCTAACTCAAAAACAAAAAAAAAATAGATTGCTTCTCAAAAAGGCTGGAAAATTTCTAAAAACAGTAAATAATGTAATAAATGTTTAGAGTATCATTTTGATTGAAAAAGTCTGGGAACAAAACAGAACATAAAATATGATCTTTATTTGTGATTATATTTACATGTCTAACAAAAATATAGGAATATTGCCAAGGGTCAAATCTGAATGAAAGGATGATTTCTCTTATGTAAATTTTTGTATTTTCTTAAATTGTATTCAAATTATTTGTACCAGAAGAAAAAAAAATTAGTAAACTATTTTAGTCTATCTGTATGTAATTCAGAACATCAGCAGGACCCTTGGGAGTGAAGTGACCACACGAAGCACTCACTCTTTCAGCCATCAGGGTACTACTACTCACTCTCCTTAACTGTCAGTGAATTGACCACTGGCCTCATGTGTGGGTCTCTGCCAGCCCCTCTGCTCCTCTCCTGGCTGAATATAGTTCATCAAGATGCTAGGTCCCATGGGAACTCTGCATCCAACAGAGAAACATCCCAGACCCTGGAATGGTGTAACACCCACCTCGTGAAATAATAAAGACTGCACAACAATCAAACACAAAAAATCCAGTGGTGGAAACTGACAGACTCAGAAAAATGAGCACGGAAGGAGGGTGGGTGTTGCTCCCTCCCATGGGTCCCTTCATCCTCTGGTTGCTCCAATGGCATCAAAGATGGGTTCCTGGTTGCTGGGGGAGCTGACAAGCTTCCCTGAGTGCTCAGCCTATTTCGTTCCC
>NW_007042883.1:0-1018 GCF_000164805.1 Carlito syrichta
AGGGGCCATCAGGGCCCGGTGAAAGATACTGGCATGATGATCTTAATGAGCTGTCCAGTCTAATCAGCAACTAATATGACAGATTTTCATCCTTTCAGTCAGTCGCCACCCAGAGTGTCTCTTCTGCTGAGAAAAATCACTCTTGTGACTTCGCTGGGGTGACCCAGAGATAAGGGCCACCAAGGGGCTACAGAACCTGTGCAGGTATGTGAAGAGGAATCACCAACTCTTAGAATGCTTCCTTGAAGAGAGTAGAGTACTCTGGAACCTGAGATCGGTATTTATTCTGTGGAAGAGAGAAAAGCCTTTCAAGGGAGGGACACATGAAAGATTTGATGTGAGAAAAAGTGATCACAAGGGCCTCACAGTTTTGAATGACTTTTCTCAGAAAAGTAGCCCTAGCACTTTGAAAATTGCAAGCATTGCCACCTGCTTGATATTTTTTTTTTTTTTTGAGTAGAGGTCTCACTCTATTGACCAGACTGGAGTGTAGTGGCACCATCATGATGATCAGGGCTCATGGTTGTCTCAAACTCCTGGGTTCAGGCGATTCTTCCATCTCAGCCTCCTATATCATGGCCGGCTAATTTTTTGATTTTTTTTTTTTTTAAACATGAGGTCTCGCTGTATTGCCCAGACTGGTCTCAAACTCCTGTGCTCAAGCAAACCACCTGCCTCGGCCTCCTAAAGTGCTAGGAATGCAGGCATGAGCCACCACGCTTGGTCTGAAATTTTTTTTAATATAAAACACTTCACGAATTTTAAATTTAATAAATGTTCTGACAACTCCCTGACTTGTAATGAAAGTTGCATGAACCAAAGATGTGTCTTTAGATGTAAGTTTAAATAAAGCACCAGTAAAGAAGACTAAAATTCTATGTAATTTTTGATAATTTAATGTAGCTATTTTCTCATGTTACATTTTGTGCTTTGCTCCTTATGTCTACAATTTTGACGTTTGTTGTGGACTTTTAATTGATATTTCAGTGCACCACCTACCACTGGGGAAAGGAAAACC
>NW_007042884.1:0-739 GCF_000164805.1 Carlito syrichta
GACGTCCACCTTACCTAAGGCAAACTACAGATTTAATGCAATACCCATCAAATTACCAGCAACATTCTTCTCAGACCTAGAAAAAACAACACAGGAATTCATATAGAAACACAAACGACCAAGAATAGCCAGAACAATCCTCTGCAAAAACAAGCAAACAAACAAACAAACAAACAAAAAGCAGGTTGTATCACATTACCAGACTTCAAATTTTACTATAAAGCTACAATAATCAAAACAACTAGCTATTGGTACAGGAATAGGCATATAGACCAATGGAATAGAATTGAGATTCCAGAAACAAAACCTCAATTTCTCAACCAACTCATCTTCAACAAAGCCTCCACCACCTACCACTGGCGAGAGGAGAACCTATTCAGTAAATGGTGCTGGGAAAACTGGCTGACCACATGCAGAAGATTGAAACAGGACCCCTATCTATCCCCATACACAAAAATTAACTCTAAATGGATCAGAGACCTAAATGTAAAAACTCAAACCATAAGAACCTTAGAAAATGAAGGACATACCCTCATGGAAATTGGAACTGGCATCCAGTTCCTGAACAAAACTTGAAACCCACAGGCCATAAGAGATAAGATAGACAAGTTGGACCTCATTAAACTGAGAAGCTTCTGCAAAGCCAAGAAACCATCAAGAAAGTAGGGAGATAGCCTACCGACTGGGAAAAAGTATTTGCCAACTTCAGTCTGACAAAGGCTTAACATCTTGATCTACA
>NW_007042885.1:0-520 GCF_000164805.1 Carlito syrichta
TCTGCTCCCTTTGAAATCAGTTGTGTCCTTTTAATAGATGATTAACTTTGGATATTGCAGTCTTTTTTTGCATCAGACTTTTTTTTTTGGTCTAAATTGCTATCCCCAAATAACTAACATAAGAAAATTGTAATGGACTTTCACCAATACAACTGTTTTTAGTTTTGGTACATCAGCAAATAAATCCTCTGTTCCAGTGACAAAAAAGGCCATATTAGGTCAGAGATGATGATAACATAAAAAATGGGAATTATAAAGAACTTTACTAACATTTTACACTATATACATTCTTTTTATGAAATATGGAGGTGCTTCATTTATGCATTTTAAGGAACAAAATTTAGTTAGTAATTAAAAGTATTTAACCCACATCAAGTCTTTTATGCAGGCTTTAACACTAATTTTATTACAGAAATTGCATTGCACTTAACAGCTGATGATCTATCTTACCACAGTAATGTATTTTTCCTTAAAATGAAACATTGTGCTTCAAAACCAGATGCCAAAAATCAGGCCTTGA
>NW_007042886.1:0-970 GCF_000164805.1 Carlito syrichta
AACTCCTGGGTCAATGATGACATCAAAATAGAGATCAAAAGATACCTGGAAACAAATGAAAATAAAGAAACATCTTACCAAAATCTCTGGGATGCCTTAAAAGCTGTAATAAGAGGGGAATTTATATCCCTACAAACACACATGAGGAAAATGGAAGGAACAGAAATTGACAACCTAACAAGCCACCTAAAGAAGCTGGAAAAGCAAGACCACAAAAACCCTAATTTCAGCAGAAGAATCCAGATCATCAAAATAAAAGCCCAAATCCAGGACATAGAAGACAAAAAGATAATACAAAAAATCAATGAAACAAAAAGCTGGTTCTTCGAAAGGGTAAGCTAGACTGACCAAGAAAAAACGAGAAAAAAACCAAATAAGCATAATCAGAAACACAAAAGATGAAGTCACATCTGACCCTGAAGAAATACAAAAGATCATTAGAGACTACTACGTACACTTGTATGGAAACAAACTTGAAAACCAGAAGGAAATGGAAGACTTTCTGACATCACACAACCTACCTAGGTTGGAACAAGAAGAAATTGAGACCCTAAATAAACAATAACAATCAAGGAAATCGACCACGTAATAAGAAAACTTCCTACAAAAAAAAGCCCTGGTCCAGATGGCTTTCCAGCAGAATTCTACAAGACATTTAAGGAGGAGCTGATACCAATCCTACTGAAGGTATTCCAGGCGATTGAAAAAGATGGAACTCTCCCCAAATCATTCTACGAAGCCAACATCACATTGATACCCAAGCCAGGTAAAGATCCAACAAAGAAAGAGAACTACAGGCCAATATCTTTGATGGACATAGATGCTAAAATTCTCAACAAGATCCTAGCAAACCGAATTCAGCAATACATCTCAAAAATCATCCATCATGACCAAGTAGGCTTCATTCCTGGCATGCAAGGCTGGTTCAATATTCGTAAAACCATAAATGTAATTAAATACATCAACAGGA
>NW_007042887.1:0-691 GCF_000164805.1 Carlito syrichta
CATCAGAGCCTTTGTAAACATTTGCTATTATTAAAGCATAGACCAAGTCTCCTACAGTGTCCAATTTGTTTCTTTGTAAGTTCTACAGGCAGTGCAACGCTGGGATGTTGAACAGAATCTGGCTTAGAAGAAGCAGGAATTCCTGATCACTGAGACTAATCTTGCACCTTGGGTTTGTAAGTGGCGTTTATTGAGTTGGGACATGAGCTTGAACATGCAATCATTCATTCTGTCTGCAGACACTGTTTAGGCCCCTGCTTTGTGCCAGCACTGTGCGACACGGCTGCAGCGAATGAAATAATAGTCACCGTTTTTCACGCCAGGCTGTGTGAGCCCTCTACAGAAAGGCCTTTCCTGCGAGGTAGACAGCCTTATCCTTATTTTCTGGAAGATGGAGGAAACTCAGGCTTCGAGAAACCGAGCACTCGCAGGGCCATTTAACGCCACAGACACACTCCTCCTCCCCCACCCACTCCCTGAGCAGCGCCCTGTACGACCACCCTTAAGGAACTTACTCTGTATTGGTTATTAAGAACTCAAGGGTTCGAGACCCGCCTGGGCAATTTGACGAGACCTCATCTCTACAATATTTCAAAAATTAGCCGGCGTGGTAGCACGCGCCTATAGTTCCAGCTACTTGGAAAGCTGAGACGGAAGGATCGCCGGAGCCCAGCAGGTCGAGGCTGCCGTG
>NW_007042888.1:0-1203 GCF_000164805.1 Carlito syrichta
TCCAATGGGAAACGGTGCTGGAGAAGCCAAGGCTCAGGAACGCGAGAGATCAGTCTCGCGTGAGTCATAAAGCACCGGATCTCTGGCACGTCAAAGAGCCGGTGTGTGGTTGGTAATAAACTGAAGTCGTCCAACTGGTGCGCGCGTCCTTTTCCACTTGCGACTTGGCCTCGGTGGGTTTTCAGACAGACCAGGAATGTTCCGTCTTAAGGCCTTTTGCGCACCTGGTTTTTCTCTTTAGGCCCACAAAGCTGCCGCTCCGCAGAGGCGGCTCACCCAGCCCCAGCCGGAGGCGAGTCTTTCCCCCAGCAAGCCACTCGCTGTATGTCTTCTTAGTCACAGGCACTTGTCCCGGCTGATGCTGTTTCATTTATGCATGTTCCCACGGGAGTTCTGTCCATTCCTTTCGGCATGCACTCGGTTCCATAATCTCTCTGGCTCTCTGGGGAGAGCCTTGGCACCGGGCATAATGGAAAGCAAAAAACTATCTGTCGAAGGAGTAGATGAACGAATCCCTGAGACGTTTTTTCCCTCATCACGTTCAACCAAGCCCCAGATAGATCTTTGCAAGATCTTTACAACAAGAACAAGAACAGCAGTAAATGCCACCGCTGTAGTTTCTGAACAGCAGAACCTATCTGGCTCTGACCAGCTCTTGATGAAACATTGCTTCTCTTCTATTTAAAAACGGTTTTCTTGGGGGGGGCGGGACTGTAGCAGGAAAAATAGAGAGATCGTGACACCGAGACAGTTATAGGAAGTGGCACTTTATTACGCTGGCTAGCACAACACAGCGGGCCGAGAATCTCATGCATCCAAATCAAGCTCGAGCCCCCCAGACCAGGTGACCTGGGGTCTTATACCCTCGTTTAGGTAAGGGAGGGGGGTCGTGTTGAGTGATTACATACTTCCTTTGGAATCTTACAAGGCTGTACTTAGCAAAATCAGATTTTTCAAAGAACAAATGGTTTCCAGGAACTGCAGGATTGTAAAACTCAGAAGGGGGACTTTAGATAAGACTCTTTTTCATTTCCATGAAACAGCCAGTCTCTGGGCCATTTGGCCTTTCTTAAACAAAACCTGCCTGACGCCGGGCGGGCCTTTAAAGTTGCAACTTGCCTTTCAAGGGAAATACCTTTAACTGCTATCAACCTTTCCTTCTTGCCGCTGGGCTAGTGCCAGCCCAGGTGAGGCCAACGAATC
>NW_007042889.1:0-813 GCF_000164805.1 Carlito syrichta
AGAATACAGCAAATAACTGAATCAAATCAGCCAAAATTTTAATGATGAAAGATAAAACTCCATTTGTAAAACTCTATAAGCCAGGCTAGTGAGTCAGTAAACATTGTCACAATTATGCTCATGTGTACCTTTGGGGTGACTTTAAGTCACAAGTCAATGTTTTCGCAACTGCTAAGGATGACTGATTATAGCCTAAAATCATAGTGCCACTAGCACAGTGAGAAAACGTCAAAAATGGTACCAACACACTGTCCCATCTCAGCTTGTCACTCCTGAAAAATTATACTTATTTCTAAAATACAAATACAAAAGACAAGGCAACCAGTAAATTAACAATTATGAATTGTTTTCTATTTTAGCAGCTACACGTACCATTCAGCTTTCTTTACAGAAGCCCTGTTTATTTATAATGTAATGTATTATGCAAAAGGATTTACAATGTGCAAAAGATTCACACAGATGTCCTTTAATTAATAAACCCCTACTTAATTTTTAATACAATATGATTCATCACATTTCAATTTACTTAAAACCTTCAGTAATCCTGCAGTGGCATAAAAGAATTTGTGAATGTTTCCTTCAAACAATAAGAATTTCCCCCCAGAGGAAACCTTAAACTACCTAAAATAAAAGAAGAAACAAAAACTAACCAACAAACTGATGCTCATGTTCTGTGTGAATGTATCTAAACTTCAGGCAAATAAATCAGCCATATTACCAAGTACAAAGCCATTGAAATTGTTAGATTTATTTTCAGGAGCCACTGAGACTAAAAAAAAATTGAATGGAATAAAAAAATCAAGGAAACTCAGG
>NW_007042890.1:0-866 GCF_000164805.1 Carlito syrichta
AGGAACAAGAAGGTCAGCAATCAGAAAGCCAATTTACTTTCAGTAATTTCTGATTTTTCTATTTCTCTCTAGATTTGTTTTCAGCAAAGTAGATGTTTGCAGATTCCTTAAATGAATTTAAATTTCAGTGCATAGGAGATGCAGAAGTAGATGATGAGATGTGTATAGGTAAGTCAACACAACATTGTTTGTCATAGCATTCAACATCCTAGCAAAGCCTTTCTCATAGGATGGGAACTCTAAGGTTAGTAAAGATAGAAGCCCACAGTGGTAGTGAAGAGACAGAGCTATGTGAGGATGGGGTTGCTCTGGTCTCCCAGAGCTCTGATGTTGCCTTCCTTACCCTCCAGCACACAGGAGAAAGTTTGAAGTTGTGTAGTGGAGCTCTCCTCTCCACCTGCCATTAGTGCTGTTCTTCTGGCTGTATTTGCGATGTCCTTCCCTGCCAACCCCAATCCTAACAGCTTCGAACTAAAGTGGAACACAGGTAGCTGAGGAGAGAATTAAATCAGAGGTTGCAAACTGGAAGCTCATAGGCTGAGATCAGAATGCAACCCCATTTTGTTTGGCTCTCATTTTAAAAATTGAATTGCCATATAAATAAATTTATCTAAAGTTCCAGTTTTCCAGGTTGGTTGAAGTTTAAGACTCTAGTCTGTTACCCCATGTTCTGGCCTGGCAACAGCTGACTGTCAGGTCCACCGAGGCCATGCCTTTCCGTTTTGTTTCCTTAGCAAGAGGCTGAGATGGGTCACTCTTCATACCTGCCTCCATCTGTAAGTGGCCCTGAGCACTAAGATTTGCCAGCATCTTGTCATTGTACCTTGTTTTTCATAACATTGGGTATCTCAGTTGACTCCAGTTAA
>NW_007042891.1:0-864 GCF_000164805.1 Carlito syrichta
CTGATCTGGATAGTTCAGTGTCCTCAGTCTGGGGATAAGTTGAAACCAAGCCTGAATTCCATGAACATAATGAGATGTCATATAGTTAACACAGTTCACAGGGAGGAAATACATATCTCAAAATGTTTAAGTTGCAATAGTTCTAATTGACTTGGGGTTATTCTTTAATAATTAATAGAAATTGTCTTGTCTTTATGAAGCAAAGAGTCATCAATGGGCATATGGTTTCGTAATGGACCCAATTTATTATTTGTTTCATACACGACAGGGAGACGTATAGGTTTATAAACAGGAGCAAAAGGGAACTGCCATTATTCTTAGGGACACATAAAATGCTGCCTCTATGCGCAACTGAAGGGTGGTTTTAGGGAAATATTTCTTTCTTTTTTTTTTGAGTTGGAGTCTCACTCTGTCGCCCAGACTGGAGTGCAGTGGCCACTCCCGGCCACCGCAGCCTCGACTTGCTAGGCTCTGGTGATCCTTCTAGTTACCAGTTAGATGGATAACTAGAAGGAATGAAATGTCTTTGAACCCCTCGCAGGCAGACTGTCTTGACTGCTAAAGTCAGAAGTTTTCTGTGAGGGATATGGGCCCAAGGATAGGAAGACACTGCTCAGCATTTGGGTGCATCCTTGGGTATCTGCTCTGAAGGATATAACTTTTGGTACTTTTTTGTTGTTGAGAAACTGGGATTTATTAAGAAGACAGAAAAACTCCCACAGCAGGAGGGAACCTGAAATAGGTTGCCCCCCCCCTTTTCACTATGATAATCACAGCTACTGTACAATTTTCTTCTAAATTGTAATTCTTTCTATTCATCCTCTAAGTATTTAGCACTGTCTTAGAATGCCATTACAATCCTTT
>NW_007042892.1:0-1001 GCF_000164805.1 Carlito syrichta
CAAGTATATGAGGGATATCCCCCCCACAAAACAGCAATTATCTTTTGGAGGGCAGGCTCCTTATAGTACACTCAGAATTTGTTACTCCGGATCAAATGGTCAACCAAAGTTTTTATCTGGAAGTTTTGAGTACGTTGTATCATGATTTGTGGAAGAAATATCTGTGTTTTGTCAGAGGTGACTGATTCTTCCACTGTGATAACACACCTGCCTACACCATGTTGAGTGTTCAATTGTTTTTTTTTTTTTTTTGAGATGGAGTCTCACTCTGTCACCCAGACTGGAGTGCAGTGGCTGCTCCCGGCCACTGCAACTTCGACCTGCTGGGTTCCAGCGATCCTTCCGCCTCAGCCTTCCAAGTAGCTGGAACTACAGGCACGCGTTACCACGCCCGGCTAATTTTTAATTTATTGTAGAGACGAGGTCCTGCCAAGTTGTCCAGGTGGGTCTCGAATCCGTGGTCTCAGGCAATCCACTCACCTCAGCCTACCAAAGTGCTGGGATTACAGACTGAGCCACCGAACCCGGCATTTTTTTACTTTTAACCAAAAACTACATGACCCCCATGCCTCACCCTCCCTATACACCCAATCTTGCTCCACGTGACTATTTTTTTGTTTCCCCAGATGAAAAAAATCCTCAAAAGGAAATGTTTTACTGATGAGGTGAAAGAAAAAACAGTAGAAGCGCTAAAAGTCATCAAAATTGACAAGTTCAAAAACTGTTTAGAACACAGGAAAAAGCATCTGTATTGCATCAAACAGAGAGTACTTTAAAAGTGACTGAAGTTTAAACATGTAAAAATAAATATGCACTTTTTATAAATAAATTCGAGGTATTTTGGGGTCCCTCCTCTTAGTTCAAGAAGATGTGTATAGGTGCCAAGTTGACAAGGGGTGAATTGTGATGGTTAATTTCATGTGTCAACTTGACTGGATGGAGGAATGTTTCAGCTAGCTGGTAAAACCATTCTTGGGTGTGTCTGTGAGGATGTCTCTGGA
>NW_007042893.1:0-1073 GCF_000164805.1 Carlito syrichta
GTTCAGTCTGGGTAGAGTAGAGAGGAATTACACAAACTTATTATGGAAAGCAATACTTGTTCATTGTGTAAAATTTGAAAAATACAGGAAAAGAGAAAGCATGCCATGGCTAGCTTCAAACCCCAGAGTTTATTGCTGTGAACATTTGTTGCATTTTTCTCATCCCCTACATGGGTATTCATAGAACAGCATGTTTGCTGTGATCCTATTTGGCTTAGACCATAGATATGTGTACAGGCATAAAATGCATTTACATATACATGTGTGAAAATGCACCAAGTCAAGTTCGGATCATGCTTACATGTTATTTGTTATCTGCTTTTTTAACATTACAGTATACTTAAATATTTTTAATGTCCTTGGATGCAATCATATTTGAAGTAAGCTATTGAGTTGCAGCGGTTCATTTTTGTGATTAAAAAAAAATTATTGATCGGGTGTGGTGGCTCAAGCCTGTCAACCCAGCACTGTGGGAGGCCGAGGCATGAGGATTGCTAGAGCCCAGGAGTTCAAGACCGGCATGGGCAATGTGGTCCTCTTCTCTACAATAAATCAAAAAATTAGCCAGTTGTAGTGGTGTGTGCCTATAGTTCCAGCTGCTTGGAAGGCTGAGGCGGAAGGATCGCTGGAACGTGCCACTACACTCCAGACTGGACAACAGAGTAAGACTCTCACTCAAAAAAAAAGAACAATTCTTAAAACTAACCATCTTGATGCTTCTCTACAGGAAGAATGTTTCTTGAACCAGAGTATGTGAGTATGACACGCCGTTTTCTCACATTTTTGAGCCATTCTGCATCCCAGATAAATGGAAGTGTTACGATGTCCTTCAAAAGATGATCAACTATTAACCATTTAGGTAGGTACACCCTGCATTTTGAGAGAGCTTATATGTGTCCCTGACATTAATAGACCATTAACCAACGGGCAGCAGTCATTGATGTGTTGTATTTTGGGAAAAGACAACTTTCAGAACAAAATGTGTACCTCAGAAAAAAATTTCAAAGTTAAAGTCATAGCTTATGTGTAACGGAACATTATCATGCATATACATGGTGTGATTTCTAGAAAAC
>NW_007042894.1:0-860 GCF_000164805.1 Carlito syrichta
CCAATAAAAAACACAGTTCCATTCACATAGCCACAAAAAAAATGAAATACCTTGGCATCTTCCTGACCAGAGACGTGAAAGACCTTTACAATGAAAATTACAAAACACTGCTCAAAGAAATCAAAGCCGACATGAACAAGTGGAAAAATATCCCATGCTCATGGATCGGAAGAATCAACATTGTGAAGATGTCCATCTTACCTAAGGCAATCTACAAATTCAATGCAATACCCATTAAATTACCAACAACATTCTTTTCAGACCTAGAAAAAACAACACAGGAATTCATATGGAAACACAAACATCCAAGAATAGCCAGAACAATCCTCAGCAAAAAAAACAAAGCAGGTGGTATCACAATACCAGATTTCAAACTTTACTATAAAGCTACAATCATCAAAACAGCTTGGTATTGGTACAGGAACAGGCATATAGATCAATGGAACAGAATTGAGATTCCAGAAGCAAAACCTCAATTTCTCAACCAACTCATCTTCGACAAAGCCCCCACCACCTACCAATGGGGAGAGGAAAACCTATTCAGTAAATGGTGCTGGGAAAATTGGCTGACCACATGCAGAAGATTGAAACAGGACCCCTATCTATCCCCATGCACAAAGGTTAACTCCAAATGGATCAGAGACCTAAATGTAAAACCTCAAACCATAAGAACCTTAGAAAAGGAAGGAAATACTCTCATGGAAAATCGGAACTGGCATCCAATTTCTGTACAAAACCCGAAACCCACAGGACTTAAGAGAGAAGATAGACAAATGGGACCTTATTAAACTGACAAGCTTCTGCAAAGCCAAAGAAACCATCAGAGAGCAGGAGACAGCCTACAGACTGGGAAAAGTATT
>NW_007042895.1:0-4068 GCF_000164805.1 Carlito syrichta
TTCAGTCAGTTCGGCACTTGAAGTTGCTCTCTTCACCAAAAGCTCCCTGACTAGGACAGCGTATGTACAGGGAAACTCTAAAAATCAGGGATGACAGTACGCACAAAGCTAGCTTACTACAGATGGCAAATGAATAGCATGGCACTGCACCCTGGAATACCCTGTTCGAGGAAGACCCATATTCACCACAACTCTAACATCGGCTCTCCGTGCTTATTCATCAAGGAAAACTGCACAGCACTGGTGTTCCTTACTAGGTGGAAATGCAATACCGAAACACCAGTTAGATTTCTCACCATGAACAAATGGTGCTCTACAGCAAGTCACGGTGGAGCAGTTATATCAGTCACTGGGGCACTGTGTATTGCATATTCCAATCCGTGAAACACAGTCGTTAAACCCTCTTAAGCAAAGGCCTTCTCTGGAAAGGAACACAAATCAAGGGGAACGAGTGTGAAGTAGGTGTGACAGGAGGCAGCAAAGAAGTCACAGCAAACAGATCACAGTGCAGCACATATTTGGCACGGGCTTACCCAAGGAAGCTGCCTATTCACTACAGGCCTAAGAAAGGCTATTCTGAAAAGCATCGACAGTATAATTCTCTTTGCAGTAACACGAAAATGTATAAAGAAAAAATATCTCGGAATTCGCTCGAGTCACAGATAATGCTTCCCCACAAGAAACTGTGAATGTCACAGATCACTCATTGTGGATCAAGGGAGTTGAGCCTTCCCAAATGTGAAAGGTTGACAGTTCGCACGCGGAAGCAGTCACCCTCTGGAGCATAATATCAACGAAAGAGAACAAGTGAGAATCAGGAATCACAGCTTGCAACAGTGAATTACAGCACTCAATGTCAGTAAGTCACAGTGCAGCCCACTTCTCAGGCAGCATTTTCCCAGGGAGATTGACATTTCTAAGCAAGCACATCAAGGGCAGTCAGCTCTTTCTCGTCAATTCATATGGCACAGCAACGGCGTTTCCTACAACACAGAGATTTCAAATGGAGAAACATCTTAGAATTCACCAAGTGAATTCCCCAAGTACTGCATGCTTACTCTACTCTGGAGTTCCCGTTTCACACCGGGCGGCACCATTTAGTTGCACCTTCCAGTACGCGACCTATTGAAGTACTCTTAGGTCAAACAAATGCAATGTGCATTGCATAATTGAAAATGAGAAACTTTGAGCCTCATGTTTTGCAGCATGCACCAAGTTGGAATAACATTGACAGCCAATAAACGGTGCAGCACACATTTGAGACCCTGTTTCCCAAGGAAGATACACATTCCCCACAGCAAAACAGAGGCCATCTGCGCTGATGCAGCATGGCACACGGCAGTGTAATTGCGCCTCATAGTATAGAGAAACGGCAAGAAAATGACATTTTGTGTTCAAAGTGAAAGGAAATGATCCTATTCTACAAGGGAGGTGTGTAGCACTCATGTTACTCAGTGTGGCACAATTTGGGAGCTCTTTCCGACCAGTGAAGTATTGACATATCGCTGTGCTGCACCAAATCATCCTGTACCTTGAGAATCATTAATGACACCATACACCAAGCAAGAACAAAACTCCTTGAAAATAAATAACAATGCAGCTAACTTTTAACACGGCATTTCCCAACCAGATACACACTTCCAACAATCAAGTGGAGCCTGTCAGCTCTTAACCGTTAAGGCCAACGAAAACAATGGCTTTTCATAGAAGACCGACAAGCGAATCAAAAACCTTTTAGAATTCAATAGGTGAAAAAATAAGGCTTTTTGTAAAATGACAGTGAATCGGTCATTTCACCCCGAGTGGAACAATAGAGTTCCACCTTTTTACACAGGAAACATTGTAATACAGCTCAGATAGGCATAGGCAGGCAGTGTAGTAAAATATACATTAAGCAGAGACAGGGAGAATCAGGTATTACAGAAAAAACAAAGCCAGTGTAATACTTAGTTCCCTATACAATGAAGTGCACTTTAGAAGAATGTCTCCGGTGGAAGACGCTTGTTTCCCGGAAACAAAACAGAGGCGTTCACGCCTGGCCGTCAAAGGAAGGTGCAGAGTCATTTTACTCGCCATTATTCACCAGTGTAAAAAGAGAAACCTTTTCAGCATTCACTGGTGAATGAAGCATGCCTTGTTTCCAATGGCTGTGGATATGGTGTCCAGTGACTTCGGCACATGAAGGTGGACTCTCTTGGCCAAAAGCTCCCTGACTACGATAGAGTATGTAAAGGGAAACTCAAAAAATCAGGGATGACAGTACGCACAGAGCTACCTTACTACAGACTGAAAATGAATAGCGTGGCATTGCACCCTGGAATACCCTGTCCAAAAGAAGACCCACATTCACCACAACTTTATCATCGGCTCTCCATGCTTATTAATCAAGGAAAAGTGCACAGCACTGGTGTTCCTTATTAGGTGTAAATGCAATACGCAAACACCATTTAGATTTCTCACCATGAACTAATGATGCTCTACATCAAGTAACTGTGGAGCACTTATACCAATCATTCGGGCCCTATGTATTGCATATTCCAATCCGTGAAACACAGAGGTTCCACTCTCTTAGGCAAAGGCCTTCTCTGGAAAGGAACACAAATCAACGGGAACAAGTGTGAAAGAGGTATTACAGCAGGCAGCAAAGAAGTCACAGCAAACAGATCACAGTGCAGCACATATTTGGCACAGACTTATCCAAGGAAGATGGGTATTCACTACAGGCCTATGAAAGGCTATTCGGAAAAGCATCGACAGTGTAATACCTTTCCAGTAACACGAAAATGTATAAGGAAAAAATATATCGGAATTCGCTCGAGTCACACATGATGCTTCCCCACAAGTAACTGTGAATGTCCCAGATCACTCATTGTGGCACAAGGGAGTTGAGCCTTCCCAAATGTGAAAGATTGACAGGTCGCACGCCGAAGCAGTCACCCTCTAGAGCATAATATCAACGAAAGAGAACAAGTGAGAATCGGGAGTTACAGCTTGCAACAGTGAATTACAGCACTCAATGTCAGTAAGTCACAGTGCAGCCCCCTTCTCAGGCAGATTTTTCCAAGGGAGATTATCATTTCTAAGCAAGCACATCAAGGGCAGTCAGCTCTTTATCGTCAATTCATATGGCACAGCAACAGTGTTCCCTAAAACACAAAGATTTGAAAAGGTGAAACATCTTAGAATTCACCAAGTGAATTCCCCAAGTACTGCATACTTACTCTACTGTAGAGTTCCCGTTTTACACCGGGTGGCACCATTTAGTTGCACCTTCCAATACGTGGCCTATTGAAGTACTCTTAGGTCAAACAAATGCAATGTGCATACCATAACTGAAAATGGGAAACTTTGAGCCTCATGTTTTGCAGCATGCACCAAGTTGGAATAACATCGACAGCCAATAAACAGTGCAGCACACATTTGAGAACCTGTTTCCCAAGGAAGATACACATTCCCCAAAGCAAAACAGAGGCCGTCTGCACTAGTTCCGCAAGGCACACGGCACTGTAATTGCGTCTCTTAGTATAGAGAAACGGCAACGAAATGAATTTTTGTGTTCACAGAGAAAGCAAATAACCCTCCTCTACAAGGAAGTGTGTAGCACTCATTTGACTCAGTGTGGCACAATTTGGGAGCTCTTTCTGAAAAGTGAAGTATTGACATATCACTGTCCTGGCTACCTCATCCTGTACCTTGAGAATCATTGATAACACCATACACCAAACAAGAATACAACGACTTGAAAATAAATAACAATGCAGCTAACGTTGAATACGGCATTTCCCAACCAGATACACACTTCCAACAAGCAAGCGAAGCCTGTCAGCTCTTAACCGTTAATGCCAAGGAACAACAATTGCTTTTCATAGAAGATGGACATGCGAATCAAAAACCTTTCAGAATTCAACAGGTGAACAAATAATGCTTTGGATAAAATGACATTGAATCGGTCATTTCACCCAGAGTGGAACCATGGAGTTGCACCTTTCTAAACAAGAAACATTGTAAGACAGCTCACCTAGGCATATGCAGTCACAGTAGTAAATATACATTAAAGAGAAACAGGGA
>NW_007042896.1:0-1139 GCF_000164805.1 Carlito syrichta
TCTGCTTTGCAGAAGATCATTAGTGTGATGAGGTCCCACTTGTCTATCTATTCTTAAGGTATTGGCGTTTAGGGTTCTGAATAGGAATTGGTTCCCAGTTCCAATTTCCATAAGGGTGTCTCCTTCATGTTCTCAGATTCTTAGATTCTGAGGTTTTACGTTTATGTCTTTGATCCATTTAGAGTTAATTTTTGTGTGTGGGGATATGTAGGTGTCCTGTTTCAATCTTCTGCATGTCATCAGTCAGTTTTCCCAGCATTATTTACTGAATAGCTTCTCCTCTTCCCTGAGACCCACTCCCGACTATCACTCTATAGGATGATGCAAAGGGGAAATGAATGGAATCAATAAACATACACACACACTCTAAAAGAAACTGGAATAACAACGAAGCTAAACAAACCTATCAGCAGTAAAACAACCCCCAAGAAAACTAAACACACACATACATGCATAGTACAATGTGAATAGGGACAAAGAACAGAAAGACCGAAGGGAAAAAAAGGAAGAGGGTTAAGGTCGAACCTTCACACGTCTATTGACATATCTCTTAAACTATAAAAAATGAATATAAAAAAGACCCAGAAGAACGAAAGAACAAAAACTAACAACAAAATCAAAAGATAAACATTCAATCATTCACATACACATAAAGAGAAAATGACAAATAAAAGAAGAAAGAAACAGAAAAAGAAAAGGAAAAGAAAAGAAAAATTTGGGAGGGGGGAAGATGCAGATCAAACCCTCACTAACACATTTATGCACAATGGAAAAATATTTTTAAAATAGATGAATTAGCAAGAAAGCAGTTAAAATTTTTTAATTTAAAAAGTAGCCGGGCTCGGTGGTTCAGCCTGTAATCCCGCGCCTTTGAGAGGCTGAGGTGAGTGGATTGCCTGAGCCCACGGGTTCGAGACTCGCCTGGGCAGGGAGACCTCATCTCTACAATAAATCAAAAAATCAGCCGGGCGTGGGAGCGCATGCCTGTAATTCCGGCTCCTTGGAAGGCTGAGGTGGAAGGATCGCCGGAGCCCAGCAGTCGAGGCTGCGGTGGCCGGGAGCGGCCACTGCGTTCCAGTCTGGGCGACAGAGTGAGATTCCAAATCAAAAGAAAAATAAATAAATAAATAAAAATAAAA
>NW_007042897.1:0-1395 GCF_000164805.1 Carlito syrichta
TTTCACTCCTGGGCTCCAGGAATCTTCCGTCCTCAGTCTGCCAAAGTGCTGGATGAGAGGTGGGAGATTCCATGCCGGGCCTACCCTTAGCAGGAGTCGTTTTGGTGCACAATGAAGTGTGCTTTGATTGCGGGGATACGCTTCCTAGCTGTCCATAGCCAACGATTTAGCTTGCTTCCCTTAGGGTTCTATAAGTTTCCTTTACTTCCCACCACCAACGTTCACCACTCAACTTTGCGGAGAGCACCCTGGCATTTGTTCTTGCCACATAGTCTCCTTGAAAAGTAGCCAAACCTTTTAGTGAGAATTTCAGAGTGCTGTGATCATAGACAGTGCCTCTACTGCGAGGAAAACCTTCTCCAAACCCATGCGCGGGAGCCAACGGGAAGGACAGGGACCCACTTCTCTTGGAGTGACATCCATGCTTCAGGGGTGGGTGCTGAGTGAGGTCAGGTGTCCAGGTCCTAACAGGTGATCGCCACCAGCTTGTAACCTCTGCTCTACAAGAAAAGCAGCGTGAAGAAAATCTGAACCCCACTGTCCCGGCCTGCCCGGCCCTGCACAGAGCTCCAATCCTGTGAGTGGGCAACAGATGGGGGAAGGAAGCCCCAGCCTCTCGGACTCACTTGCCAGGAACGGAGCCTCCATGACTCAGAGCTGGAAGGAAGAAGACACTGACTCTCCGGTCTGGGAGCTGAGGGAAGACACAGCATCATCTTCTCGGCCACACTCAACCAAGCAGACCTTTCGTCATGTACAGCTCGGGGTGGGGATAGGTCATGGCCATGTGCCACCTACTCTCAATGCTCTCTCGGAGACCAAACCTTTCTGGTGGCTTGGCTGCCTAAATTAGGACAACTTCCAGGGACTTTGAAGAACTTTTGGAAAGCAGCAGCTATCATGGGCTAGGATTGTTCTCCGAGTGGATGTCCACCGAGCTCCCATACTGTTGGTGCGGGTGTGGAATCTCTAGGCTTTTTCTTCAATTATTCATTGGAAGGCATTCATCGGCATTTCGGACACCAATCCTCAGCCACGTATAGTAAAATGAATTCAATTAGAAACCATGCCAAGTGGGATTGATTTCTGGGAAACATGTGTAGCACGACGTACAAAACGTAAATCTCATTTCAACAAAACTCAATCAAAGGAAAATACCGCACTAGCAGTATAAAAGTAGCCACATACAACCTTCTTTATTGAGGTCGAAGGGATTTGAGAAAAATTCACACTGATTCATGATACAAACACTAAAATGTAACTCCGAATAGAAGAAAACCTCCTTCACCTGATAAAGGCCACATAGGAAAACACAAAACTGACATGATTACTCCATGGTGAAACTCTCAGCTTTTCCCTGAAGATCAAGAAGTATACGTGGATGTAGTCTTCCAC
>NW_007042898.1:0-977 GCF_000164805.1 Carlito syrichta
TCTTCCAGACCCTATGCTAAGTGCTTGATATGCACCTGCCCACAATATTTGTGAGGCATGGGATTTTAAATATATCACCTCCTTTAATATTTTAATTTTCATTATCCTAGTAAAATAATGTGCCTATGTCCCCCAAAACTGCAAACTTGAAGCCTCATTGTACTAACAGTATGCTATAACCTAGGAGCTAGCAAACTTGTCCTGTCAAGGGCTTTCCAGGTCATTCATCCTTGTCCTTAGCACTCAACTCCTTGTAGCAGGAAAGGAGCCATTCACACTATGTAAATAAATGAGTGTGACTGTGTTCCAATAAAATTTGTTTATTAAAAAAATGTGGTAGACCAGATTTGGTTCATGAGTCATACAGAGTGAGAAAGAATTTTTATCTAAGAAATGCAAAAATTATCAGGCCCAGAGGGACATTGAAGCTTTTCTATAATAAAAGGAAAACATTTCTCATTCACATTTGTAGCAACTCGAAAAAATGACAACTTTCTACCTCTGGCTGGCCCAAGCATCTTATGATGTTTGTGATGACTTCACTTCCTGTTTAATTATATGCAGTGAAGATTATCTCTTTGCTCTTAAGTAGAATTGAAATTCTACCTTTTAATTTGTCTGCAAGTTCAAACAACCCACAGAGAGTACCTATAAATAACACTAATAATACAAGACAGATGCAATCTCACCATCTTATTCCTTTAGAGAGCTCCCAATTTTGAAGAGTCTAAGCAAAATCTAATAAACTTTGTTCTAATCTATTGCATTCCCACCTGCCAAATTATTTGACAGTAAAAACTGATTCCAGTCCTTTGGATGTTGAGCTGAAAAGTTAAACTAAAAAGCCCTGGAATACTGATCTAAGAATAGATGTTTAGAGTTGTACACAGGAAATATAGAGTCAATAGAAGATTTAACTTGGAACCTGCTGCCTCTTGTGAGCCAAGCAGATTCCTTAGTGTTCACATTTCCCCCCT
>NW_007042899.1:0-807 GCF_000164805.1 Carlito syrichta
CAGGTACGCCTTCGCCACGGCACACGTACATGGGGCCATCTAAGAGAAAGGGGGCTACTGACAGCAGATGGGAAAATTATTAAAAATAAGGCTGAGATCCTTAAATTATTACAGGCCCTCTGGTTACCTAAGGCAGTAGCCATCATTCATTGCCCAGGGCACCAGACTGCGGACACGCCGGTGGCCAGGGGCAATCGCTTGGCAGATTTAAAAGCGAAGGAGGCAGCTCTTTCCCTGAACCGTGTCTTAGTAGCCTCGCTGCCAGATCCAGGGTCACCAGTATTGCCAGACTGCCCAGAATACACAGAGGAAGATTTGAACTGGATAAAACGACAACCGATGGTGCAGTGCTTGCATGATTGGTGGAGGGCGGCAGACTGCAGCGTAATTTTACCAGAAAAATTAGGACAACGGCTTCTCACAAAGATGCACAGGAGTACACACATGGGAATAAAAAAGATGAGAGACCTAATACGCCATGCAAAGATAACCATCAAAGACTCACACCAAAAAATTGCACAAATCGTAGACAAGTGCCACGCTTGCCGGGTAACTAATGCCTCTACACACAAATCTAACCCAGGAACCAGGTTTAGAGGAGACCGGCCAGGAGCATACTGGGAAGTAGACTTCACGGAAGTGAAGCCTGGAAAATATGGTTACAGGTATTTACTGGTGTTTATAGATACTTTTTCAGGTTGGACTGAGGCGTTTCCCACGAAACATGAAAACGGCTCAAATAGTAGCCAAGAAGCTCCTAGAAGACATCATGCCCAGGTATGGATTCCCTATCCGGATAGGATCAGA
>NW_007042900.1:0-829 GCF_000164805.1 Carlito syrichta
CCTAGTCTGTGTGACAGAGGTAGACTCTGACTCTAACAATCAAATAAAAAAACCTATTAAAAATGAAAAATGTGTAATGTTGGAAAAATCATGAAAAAAGAGGCATTGCATATGTTTATACTGTTAGAAGTATAAGTTAGACCTTCCATTTGCGAAACACTTTGGTGTTAGCTGTTCATGTGCTAAGAGCCTACTGTACAGGAACTGCAATCTTGGAATACATTTGAGAGACATCATCCTCTATGAAATGAAAAAACATGGACTATAATGCTTATGTCATCATAGTTTCATAGCTAGTACTCAAAACAATACAAATGTTCATCCACAAGTTTGAAAAACATATTTGGGTGTCATCAGAAAATGATGAAAAATGAATGACATACATTAACATGGTTGCATGTAGAAAACCTAATTTTTATCAAAACCAAGTTAATGCTTACCCTAATGTGACTTTATATACTGTGATAAAAGAGGTAAAACAAGCTACTTTTTTTGGAAATACATACAATTATGCTAAAATGAGGTTAATATATAATATCCTGATAATTAAGTTAATATTTACCTTCACCTAAATGCCAGAAATTTTGTATATTGTAAGCAGAAAAAGGACAATTTTATTATTATTTTAATATGCTTCCTCTATTAAAAAATTAAGGTTATATGATTGCAAAAGTAGAGAATATAATTAAGAAACTTATACTCCTTTACGAATGAATATAGAAAAGGCCAAAATCTAATTCAATTGCTATTTCTAGCAATATGCAGAAATGTAGTGTTGAATTTAACTTGTTGGTTTCTTGCAAAGACTTTGTCATGCCTGTGTTCATCA
>NW_007042901.1:0-811 GCF_000164805.1 Carlito syrichta
CCACCACCAACGACTAGGGAGATGAGAACCTATTCAGTAAGTAGTGCTGGGAAAGCTGGCTGACAACATGCAGAAGACTAAAACAAGACCCCTACCTATCCCCATACACAAAAATAAACTCTAAATGGATCAGAGACATAAATGTCAAACCTCAAACTATATGAACTTAGAAAATGCAGGAGACACCCTTATGGAACTGACAACCTATTCCTGATCAAAGCCCGAAGTGCCCAGGTCATAAGAGATAAGATAGACAAGTGGGACCTCGTTAAACTGACAAGCTTCTGCAAAGTCAAAGAAACCAACAAGAGAGTAAGGAGACAGCACACAAACTGGGAAAAAATATTTGCCAACCTTATGTCTGGCAAAGGCCTAGCATCTAGGATCTACAAGGAACTCAAATGTGCTGAAAGAAACAGACTCATTTCAAAGCGGGCAAAAGATATGAATAGACAGTTCACAAAAGATGTATGAGTAGTCAACAGATAAATGAAAGAATGCCTAGCCTCACTAGTTATAAAGAAATGCAACTTAAAACTAAATTGAAATACCACCTAACAACAGTCAGGATGACCATATCTCAAAAAATAACAGTTGCTGGAGAAGATGTGGTAAAAGGGAACACTTATACACTGTTGGTGGGAGTGTAACTACCAGAAATTCTGTGGAAAACATTGTGATGATTACCAAAAGATCTAAAAATCAACCTTCCATATGACCCCACAGTACCCCTACTGGAAATATACCTGGAGCAACTCATATGACTTTATGAAAAGATACCTGACACTTATTTTTGTTGCAGCATTTTTAA
>NW_007042902.1:0-766 GCF_000164805.1 Carlito syrichta
ATTGGTAGATAACATCATGTCTGGCCATTTTTCCTTATAAATGACATGAGAAATCAGATACACTACTCAAAGCTCTTCCCACTGGAAAATATTTCTTCACCATTGTCCTTCAGGGATATCCAGAAAGGGCTGTAGCACTTTTGGCAGAACCTATGATCAGGACCATCTCTAAACCAGGCCTGAGTTGTCTCCTTCTATTTTATCTGATCATAGTAAATTTTTCATGAGGTCATAAGTGAAAACTAGAAAAGAAAAAGTAGCGGTGGACTATGAGTATTTGAGACACTTTTAAATGAAATTTACTTGTGTTTTGGGAGTCAACTTATGCCCAATTCTATATACATAATTTCTATGTAATGATACAGTATTTCTGTGAATGTCCAACTTTATGGCTTTATGTTTGATAACAGTCAATGGGTCTGTCAAGCTGCCTGATAACTTTGTGGACAATGTGAAGCATCCAGACTCTATTAAAACTCAGTATAAGCTTAAAACTGTTTCTCAAAAGAAGAGTAGTTATCTGGATAGGATGGAAGTACTTTTTTTCTGCCTGTGCTATGATTTACCTGAAATATAGCAATCTGCTGAAAGCTCCAGATAGTATCTCTCTATTTACCATAGACACTTCAAGTATCTGCTATAATGCATGACCTAGTGTCAGCGCATTTGTACAGCACCCTGATCTGCGACAAGCTTTCTCATATTCTGGACCCTAGAAACTAATAATCTTTTGATTGCTTGGAAAGTGAGTCATAATGACATACCC
>NW_007042904.1:0-824 GCF_000164805.1 Carlito syrichta
CTGCTAGAGTCCAGCATCTTAACTTTAGAAGCAAAGGCATAATGGGCAATCTACTCTTTGTTTCTGTCCCTGTCCTCTCTTCTACTCCCCTGAATGGCTGCAGACTTGATTTGGTCAGAATATACCTTGTCATGTGTTCCCTTTTCTTCAATTCACTACTATCTTTCCTCTTTTGAACCAAAATTGAGCTGGGTGCTATGAGGCAACACAGTCCCACTGACTGGTTCAGTTCCTCTGAATAACAACGTGAGGAAGCTTTCCACAGGAGCAAGGAGGATTTGTTAAGGCTACTAAATGTTACAAAGGACGGTTGGAGATGCGCTCCCGGTGCCAACACCAAGACAAAAGGCAAGGAATGAAATCACCATTAACAGCAAGGGATCCTGATGAAAGAGATGCTGAGATGGTAACCCTTCACTCGATCCACATCCTCCTAGCCAAGTCATGGCCCACTGCATAGGACAGTGGGTATGTGACTTCTACCTTTGAGCCTCTCTCTTCCACACCGAAAGGCACATTTCATAAACTCCTTCAATGTACTGTTGGAGAGCACGAATCTGCTAAACTGTGTTTGTTCACTTTTGAATTCAGGTTTAAATTGTTCACTTTTGAGTACATAATTTTACAAAAAGTGAAAAGTGTTGGAAAAACCTGGGAGGAGGAAGACAGGTCAAAAAGAAGAAAAGGAAGCATATATCTACGATGTTTTGATATCCCTTAGCTTAGATTCCCCCCATCTCCACAATTGTACAGGGTAGATTGAGATAACTGCTGTTACCTGGCACAGAGTACAACAATTTTTATGGATATTGCTGCATGTTTTT
>NW_007042905.1:0-769 GCF_000164805.1 Carlito syrichta
GCCAACCGGTCAGCAAAGTAGTGAGCTCGCTCACCAGCGAACAGGTCCACTTACTTGTTGGCTCACTCACAGTACGACAGGTCAGCTAACTAGGTGGCTTTCTCACCAGCTGACTAGTTCAGTCAACTCACCAGTCTGCTCGCTCATCAGCTGAATAGTTAAGGCAGCTCCTCACCCGTTGGCTCACTCAGCAGACGACTAGTTAAGTCTTCTGACCAGTCGGTTCACAAACCAGCTGACTTAAGTCAGCTGACCAGTCAGCTCACTCACCAGTTGACTAGTAAAGTCAACTGACCAGTCGGCTTGCTAGCTGGCCGACTAGTTATGTCAGCTAAGTAGTCAGCCAATTAGTTAAGTTAGCTGACAAGTCAGCACTCTCAGCAGTCAACTAGTTAAGTAAACTGACCAGTCGGCTCACTCACCAGCTGACTAGTTAAGTCAACTCACCTATCAGCAAACAGGCTGTCTGACTAGTTAAGTCAGTTAACTGATCAGCCGACTAGCCAGCCAAGTTAAGTCAGCTAACCAATCGCCCAACTAGATGGCCAACTTGTCAGCTGACCAGTTATGTCAGCTAACTAGTCGGCTGACTAGTTAGGCCAGCTAACTAGTCAGCCAAGTAGTTGGCCGACTAGTTAGGTCATCAAAATAGCCAGGTCAGCTACTTAAGTGAATTATCTAGTGGGCCAACTACTCAGTCAAGTAGTTAACTCAGCTAAATTGACGGCCGACTAGTTGAACCGACTTGTTAAGCCAGCTAACAAGCTGG
>NW_007042906.1:0-800 GCF_000164805.1 Carlito syrichta
CATTGGTGACTCCTCAAGGTCGTTTTCACTTGCATTTTCGGATGACAAATGAGGCTGAGCTTTTTCCAATGTCTTTGGTGGCTGCTTGTATGTCTGCTGTTGAGATGGGTCTGTTCATATCTTTTGCTCACTGTGAAATGAGGCTGTTTGCTTTTTTCTTGTCGGCAAGTGGCAGTTCCTTGTAGTTCCGAGCTGATCATCCCTTGTCAGATGTACATTCGCAAATACGTTTTCCGCATCTGTGGGTTGCGTTTCTCTATGAGTCAGGGCCTCACTCTGATGCCCAGACGGTACTAGAGTGGTACAATCACACCTGACCACAGGGTAGACCTCCGGGGCTCAGGCAATCCTCCCAAGCGGCTGCAACGAAAAGCCTATGTCTCCAAGCCCAGCTCATTGATGACATTTTGGAGATAGAGATGAGGCTGCCTGATGTTACACAGTCATGTTTCAACTCCTGGGCTCCAGCAATCTTCCGTCCTCAGTCCGCCAAAGTGCTGGATGACAGGTGGGAGATTCCATGCCTGGCCTACCCTTAGCGGGAGTCGTTTTGGTCCACAATGAAGTGTGCTTTGATTGCGGGGATACGCTTCCTAGCTGTCCATAGCCAACGATTTAGCTTGCTTCCCTTAGGGTTCTATGAGTTTCCTTTACTTCTCACCACCAACATTCACCACTCAACTTTGCGGAGAGCACCCTGGCATTTGTTCTTGCCACAGAGTCTCCTTGAAAAGTAGCCAGACCTGTGAGTGAGAATTTCAGAGTGCTGTGATCATAGACAGTGCCTCTACTGCGAGGAA
>NW_007042907.1:0-696 GCF_000164805.1 Carlito syrichta
CTACTCCGGTCTCTTAATACAAAAGTTGCCTTTTTCTTTTTTGAAAAAAATAATAGTGCTCTTTTATAGCTCTACCAATATAATAAAACCATTTGGGGGCAATAAGTAAATATTTCAAAAAACTAAAAACCCCAAACCAGACACACACACACACACACACACACACAACTTGTCTCCTACTATCTTTGTTCTGAGGCATTGCTTTTGTGGCTGTACTTAGGAGTGCACTTCTCACCACAACCTGTGCCCCTCATCCCTTATCCTACCCACCTGCTCCTCAGGTCTTGCACAAGGGTCAACTTTTTATCTCTGAAGTGCTCCCAGATGACTCCAACCCATTTTGCCCGCTAGGCCATCTGTCCCTTTTTCATGCCTTTTCAATCCAGGCACTGTATGATCTAAAGGCCTAAAATTAGCATTTTTTTGGCTTAAACCGTTGTATTGAGGGCTTCTGGTTCGTTATATTTGCTATGTAACTGCTTGTGAGTAGATCGTGCTTCCCTAAAGGTCAGTGACTGTAACCTACTTCTTCAAATTCCCCACGTGAATATAGAAGGTTCCTAGTGAATATTAATTGATTAATTGAAAGCTATACATTAAAAACTTTTATTAGCATACACACATACAAATCAAAAGACCTACGTGTTCATTCATCTAGCTGCATAATCGTTTACTGTGTTTCTGTAATCTTTTCAA
>NW_007042908.1:0-783 GCF_000164805.1 Carlito syrichta
CAACTCCAATTTCGTATCACATTGGAGATTTGTTATCAGAAGCTACATCCTTCCTTAACTGCCTCCTGCTTCCCGTTCCGGTCATGGCCCTCCCGCGGAACTTGCTCCATGACACCTGGGTGACTGACTGTCAGTCTGGTATGGCTCCAGGTCCCTCCTTTCCTGGGCACTGCTCTCAAGAGCAGCCTTCACTGGATCAGGCTTAGCTCCTAGACCTCACACCTTCTTCTGTGTAATGGTGTGAAAGAGCTCCATGGAGCTCATGCTGGCACAAGAGCAAAAGATACAACATACTCAAGTCCAAGTGTCTCTATTATTACTCTATGCTATTCTGCCATAGAAGTTCAGTCGACGTTTGAACTCCCAAGTAGGATAATTAATCAGGACCCAGGCTCGATCACTTGACAGTGGGGCCTTCGACCCATTGTGTTTGAGGAAATAGGGAGGAGCAGCAAGAAAGGAAAATGGGAAAGCTTGATAGGATTGGCCTTCTTTGAAATTATGGGAAGCAATGTGGAAGATATATTTGAAAGCATTAGAACACTTCACTGAGAATAAAAGACTTCTTTAGTTCTTTTCAGTAAACCTATTTGGATTTTCCCCCTGATTTCCATCCAGTGGCGTCATTAGTCTTTACTTCACTCTGTGTCTTGCGATCATAGGATTACCTAAGCCATTTTCATAATTGTAACCTCTTTAGGGGCACCAACATTCCCTTGAAGAGTGAATGCTCATGATTCACCCTTCTTTGACTCAGCAAATAGTTTTGTGTAAAATAAAGCA
>NW_007042909.1:0-690 GCF_000164805.1 Carlito syrichta
AATTCATTTTCCTATACGTGGCTGAGGATTGGTGTCCGAAATGCTGATGAATGCCTTCCAATGAATAATTGAAGAAAAAGCCTAGAGATTCCACACCTGCACCAACAGTATGGGAGCTCGATGGACATCCACTCGGAGAACAATCCTAGCCCATGATAGCTGCTGCTTTCCAAAAGTTCTTGAAAGTCTCTGGAAGTTGTCCTAATTTAGGCATCCAAGCCACCAGACAGGTTTGGTCTCCGAGAGAGCATTGAGAGTAGGTGGCACATGGCCATGACCTATCCCCACCCCGAGCTGTACATGCCGAAAGGTCTGCTTGGTTGAGTGTGGCCGAGAAGATGATGCTGTGTCTTCCCTCCGCTCCCAGACCGTAGAGTCAGTGTCTTCTTCCTTCCAGCTCTGAGTCATGGAGGCTCCGTTCCTGGCAAGTGAGTCCGAGAGGCTGGGGCTTCCTTCCCCCATCTGTTGCCCACTCACAGGATTGGAGCTCTGTGCAGGGCCGGGCAGGCCGGGACAGTGGGGTTCAGATTTTCTTCACGCTGCTTTTCTTGTAGAGCAGAGGTTACAAGCTGGTGGCGATCACCTGTTAGGACCTGGACACCTGACCTCACTCAGCACCCACCCCTGAAGCATGGATGTCACTCCAAGAGAAGTGGGTCCCTGTCCTTCCCGTTGGCTCCCGCGCATGGG
>NW_007042910.1:0-871 GCF_000164805.1 Carlito syrichta
AAAAATGTTTTTGTAAATTAAAAATTTTTAATTTAGAGTATAATATAGATAAGATTTCATCACACATTGTGCCTAAAAGCATACTATATTATAAAATATTCATTCACAGTCCTTAGAATAGTATCTAAAAAGGTCACCAGTGACTAGTGGGCATGCATCTTGTGCCCTCTGGTATCACAGACCAATTTTAGTAGCTGAGTAAGAGTTGGCTATGACACAAGCCTCAGACAATCAATTACTACCTATAGATTTCATGTCTTAAACTAAACCATCCATAAATATGTTTGCTAAAGAGTCTTTTAAAAGTCAAACTGTGAACTGACAAAGATCATTTACCAGGTCATCAAGAGGCTATAGAATATAATGACTAAGAAAATGTTTACTAGAGTCAAATTACAAAGGTTTGAATTTGTTCCTATTGCCTGTTTAAATTGTATAATTTGTTTTTCTAGTTCTCCATCAGTAACATGGACATAATCCCAGTACTCTACCTTTCTAAGGCATCAAGATATTACATAGAATAAAAATGCAGGAATGTTTAAAAACTACTAAGTTAGCTGTTAATGGAATGAGTACTAAAATGATGGCTCAACTGTGAACATTGGTAGCTTCCTTCAAACTAATCGATTCTATTAGGAAAAGCATTCAGGCAAAACACAACAAGACTGGGAAGGAATACTGAATACAAGTCGCTGATTGATTAACTCAAACTATTAGTCAAATGTGTTGAATTGCCAAAGGCATCCCAAATCTGAGATATCATTCCCAAGTTAAACATTAAGATGCATTCTTTCCACCAGTCCTTCCCTTCTCCCTTCCTTTTTTCCTCAATGCGTGCCATACATCTTGATTTTAATAAAGTAAACTTTTT
>NW_007042911.1:0-1398 GCF_000164805.1 Carlito syrichta
AGTGATTGGCAGTAGCAGAACACTGTTGAAGGAGGAGGGCACATGAGATCAATAAGTGTAGCTTATTCCAAACCAGGCAGTGTGAGGATCAATGGGATATCTAAACTTCACCAGTACGATGACCACTTATGTACCTAATCCTGAATTGTACCCCATATTATTAGAACAAAATTTAAAAAATAAAAAAGAGAAGTTCTTGAAAAAACGTTAGCCTTTGTTTCCCTGTTAGTTTCTGATCACTTCTACTGCATTGGTTCAACTACATTCCTGACATAGTCCATTACATGCTAAGTGCTTAGGCAGCAGAAATGAATGAAATGCCATTCTATCCTAGAAACAATGTGCCTGAACTCCCAAACAATTATTATTATTTTTATTTCTTACCAGGTTTGAACACAAAAGCTTTTTTATTGTGTGTTAATTCACCAAAGACATTTTGTATTATCTTCACTTTCACAAAAGTATACATGCAGAATAGAAAGAGATTTAAAATGGATGAAAGGGAAGGTTTATTTAAGTGCTTGTTTGTATCTGTGGAGTATGAATGAATATTGTTGTAAATATATGACTATAATATTTCACACACGATCAGTGTGTCTAACTTTTATGTGGTATTTTGTTTTATAAAAATGATATGTGAATCAAACATTTTTGAAGAAAAAATTATATCCAAGCAAGTTAGTTGTTTAAAATAACTTACAGTTGTCCTGCAAATTGGATATTTTGGGTCAGTCTGGACTTTGATAAACTGAATTTGCTTGAGGTGCTACTTACCAAGCTAATCACATATTTAACTAATGTGTAGTTGATAGTTTTCTAAATGTTCATATGAACACAAAAACACTGCATTTGAGAACACTGACACCTTAAACTTCACCTTTGGTTTATAGAACATGTTTGTATAAATTATTTCATTTATTCCATACCACACCCCTTTGATATGGATGTGGCAAGTATCATTAAGCCCTTGTAATACAGTGACTCCATAAGTGACTTTTCTTTGGCCACAGGAACTCACAAATGGCAAAGAAGAGCCCAACTCTCTTGACCCAATTTCAGACTATTCTCCAATGAATTCCTTTTTCCTTAGTGTGAGCCTCCAAAAATAAAGTCTACCCTGGAATACATGTGTTTCATTGCACCTAATAGTGTCCTAGGGGCCTTAGTCAAGTACTATATTTACATTAATCTGGTATAAGAGACATCTATTTCAACCTGGAATGTATACAAACTTACCACAATCCCTGCTTCTTACTCTTCTTAGTAGAAAATAATGGGAGCCACAACAATATTATTATACAATAATAATTAAAATGCTATCAAATATCATTTCTTGTGTATCAGGCACTGTTCATAGCATGCAATTACCACTCTCAAAATAAGAAAATTAAAGAACTA
>NW_007042912.1:0-1009 GCF_000164805.1 Carlito syrichta
GTGGGTGGAGGCCAAGGATGCCGCTAAGCATACTGAAAGGTGCCGCCGATCTGCAGACCGAGGGCTACCTGGTTCACACACGATGGGACTGGGCTTGGGGAACCCGCAGATCCCAACGGGTTCCTGCTCTGCAATGCTCATACCTCCAGGAGAAACGATGCAAAGAAAACTGGGAAGGGAAGTCCTTATTTCTCTGCAGTATCCAGGGACAATAAAACAGTGATTGTCGAATACACGAAATAAGCGCGTTGGAGGGCAAATGAGACCACTCTGGCAAAATTATGTCAGTCAGAAGGTCTGACCGGCACGCAAGCCAACAAAGTATGACAACACCCAGGCCTCCTGAAATGCCCATTTCCCACAACCCCAGACACCTCTCAGCTCCTCGGTGACTGACCACACTCCTCCCAGCCCGGGTCCCACCAACGTCTAGAAGAATCAGAGCCTCAAGGGAGCAGGACGGCGTGCCCGAAGCCCCGGCAGGCGACCCCCTGCCTCAGGGGCTTCACAGGTGACAACAGGTGTCAGGTTGCCTGGGGGACTCAGCGGCCACCCTGCAACAGGGACCAGAGCTTGTAGTCCCAACGCCAAGGCAGACTGCCAGAAGCTGGGAAAGCTCATTTCGGCCCATCCTTTTTTGAGTCGGAGTCTCCCTCTGTCGCCCAGGCTGGAGGGCAGCCTCGACTTCCGGGGCCCGGGGGATCCTTCCGTCTCAGCCTCCCCAGAAGCCAGGACTACAGGCGCACGCCACCACGCCTGGCTCCCTTTTCTTTCTTCCTATTTTTCTGTTTTGCGAGTGGGGCCTCCCTCTGTCGCCCAGGCTGGAGAGCACTGGCAGCCTCGCCCTGCTGGGCCCAGGCGAGCCTCCCGCCTCAGCCCCCCAAGCAGCTGCAACCACAGGCGCGCACCACCTCGCCCGGCCCACTTTTTGATTGGCCGCGGAGACGAGCCCGGACGCGGGCCGTCCTCTCGCTGGGCATCCCTGAGCGGGGCCCCCTCGTCCTTCTTA
>NW_007042913.1:0-821 GCF_000164805.1 Carlito syrichta
AGGTTCTTAAACCCTGGAAAATTTATGGCACCTTACAATGGGTTACTGTAAATTTTTTTCCTGTGGTCCCACACATTAAGGACCCATAATCAAGACTACTGAAATTACTAGCTCCATCTTATCATCAGACAGTAAATATTTTGCCTTTATTGATTTGGATCATATGTTCTACTTAGTGCTATTTCAATAACCTCTCAGCCTTTATCTTCAATGTGATACATTTGCTGTCCTCAGCTTCAAAGAGATAGCTCTGCCTGGCTTTCACTTGGCTTTACCTTGGGTTTTATGGTGTCTTCAACAGTCTTTGAAATGCAGGCAAGGGAAGGGGATAGTTTCTGTTCAACCAATTGACCAAACCAAGATGAAATCCAATTATTAAAATTTTACCCCAAAATTAAATAATATAATCGTAAGCACATATGACAATCATATTTCTCTTCTTTAGAATGATCAGCACAAAAAAGGGGCTTCCTTTCTTATAAGCACAAAAATAACATATTCATAGCTGCTTACTGACAGTAAAGCAAGTATCAATTGGAAAAAAATAAAAGAGCTCCCTTTTCTTTTCAATTGCTCCAAATGACAAATTGAAAATGCAAATTTTGAATAAACACACACTTTGTAAACATTATTTGTCACTGAAGGATAAATTCGGTATTTACAAAAGAGTAACCATTAATTTTGATGCAATTGTATCGATAAAAAATAAGTCATGTTTTAAATATAAAATGTAAAAAAACTTTTATTTATCTTATTTAATGGTCATTCATTAAATTGATTTACTCACCTAGCGAGCAAAAATAATTAAAAAAAAACAATTT
>NW_007042914.1:0-812 GCF_000164805.1 Carlito syrichta
AATGTAGTTACTTTAAAGTTCTCTGCTAATTCAAAGTTTTAGATGACTTCTGAGTTTGCTTCTATATTCTATGCTTTATTTTTCTCTTGGTATATAGTCATAGTGTACTAGTAATTCTTCATTTGTGTGTGTAGGACACTGCATACTTAAAAAAGAAAGAACTACAGACAGTGCTAATTTCCACTTGAGAAGATTTTTGTTTTCCTCTGTTGGGTAGTTAAGACTGGTGCTCTGATCACTTTAGTTCATTCATGGACTGAGCTGAATTCAGACTGCCTTGCAATTTTGATAAGACTCCTTAATTACACCTTTAGTTTGACCCTATTTTAATGGTGAGGCCCATCAAGGTTTTCCATTGAGAGCCTGGCCAGTCTTTTCTCCTCAACACAGACACTAAGACTACAGAAGATTCCACCATGCTTCTCAAAAGTCTTTTGTTTAGATTTTTGGACTACTGTCCTGTACAGCTTCAGAGTTTGGTATTCCAGCCTTACTGAAATATCAAAAGCTGTACTGGTCACTCTTCTCCAATTAGTGACTCTTTATTAGAGGCAAAACCCTGATCCTCAGTCTCTAGCAGAGAGGTGTAAAAGACCAGAGGATAACTAATGATTTTAGGCCTTCTGGGCCTTACAATCTCTATCACAACTATTCACCTCAGCCATGGTAGCATAAAAGCAGTCACAGACAATGTATAAATGCATGAACATGGCTTTTTTCCCCAAAAAAAACCCTCTATTTTCAAAAACAGGCAGCTGGCAGATTTTGGCCCCATGGGCCACAGTCAGTAGACTTCTGCTTTTGCTGCACCA
>NW_007042915.1:0-766 GCF_000164805.1 Carlito syrichta
GACTCCAAAGACAAAGTCACTTGCCCCAAATCACACTGATGTTTACCAGCAGGCCACAGGAGCACCTTGGTTGTTACTTGACTCCGTTCTGGCCTCTCTCTCCTCCCGACACATACACCTTTGCAGGTGAGATTTGGACTTCAAGCATACCCGCTCTCCCCATCACTGGACCTGGCCCCCCATGGGTGGCTGCGTGCCCCTTATTCTCCTGCCCTCTCTCTCCCTGCTAGTTGTGTCTTTTCTGTCTTTTGCCCCTTTTCTAACTGGAGAGATAGAAAGAGAGAGAGAGAGACAGAGAGAGAATATGTATACACACTGTTTAGTTGTGAGAGTAGTTTATATAATCCATGACATAAGACCTTTGTCAGATATGTTGTTTGCAAACATTTGCTTCTAATCTTTCTTTTTGTTAAATTTATAACATCACCATTTTTTAGAGCTTCTGATCTTCCCGTGGGGAGATGGTTCCTACTTTTTAACACTTCAAAAATTGTCTTTTACATTTCATCATGAAAGAAGATTCTGTCTAACTTTCCGGTGTTTTATTTCAAAATAGTGTTTTCTCCATCCCCTCTGTACCTCCTATTCAAAAAATTCTGACACTTCTCTTTGGAGATGTCTTTCACCAGCAAATTTTTTTTTTTTTTTTTTTGAGTTGGAGTCTCACTCTGTCGCCCAGACTGGGGTGCAGTGTCGCTCCCGGCCACCGCAGCCTCGACCTGCTGGCTCCGGCGATCCTTCCGCCTCAGCCTTCCAAGTAGCCGGA
>NW_007042916.1:0-578 GCF_000164805.1 Carlito syrichta
AAAGAACATGTGAGCCCAGGCTGGTCACCGTGGCTCATGGCATTCAGCCACTGTGCCCTAGGAGGCCAGGGTGGGAGTCTCACTGAGCCCAGGAGTCAGAAACCATCTCAGGCAACGTGGCCAGACCTAATCTCGGCATGAGGTCCCAAATATCGAGTCAGGCTTGGTGGCCCATGGAGTCCTGGATGCTTGGGGGCCGAGGCTGGAGGACCACATTAGCCCTGCAGGTTGAGGCCCTGGGTGTGACAATCGAGCCGCTGCACCCCATCTGGGCCAATGGAGACTTGGGTGACCAAAACGATGTCTCCCATGTGCATCACGATGGTGGTCCATGGCTGCCAGGGAAAGGCTCGCATGGCTGGGGGACGATGGGGTCATCAGGAGAGGAGAGGTCCCTACCCCCACCTGAAGGTGGCATACAGGGCGCCCGGAACCTGGGCTGGCCAGTGTATTGCCAGGCCACCTTGATCGCTCTGTGCCGGATGGTTGCCCTAGCTCAGGGCATCTGTTCCCTGAACCCACACACATCTTTGCTGTGGGACCCGAGTGTGGAAGATGTACGCAGGCCTTCTGGGGTG
>NW_007042917.1:0-1118 GCF_000164805.1 Carlito syrichta
TAGAATACATTTTAAAATCAAAATTTAACATTAAATCAGAAATTTGTTTAATTTGGAAATTATAATAGTTATAGAATAGAGATTGCCACGGTTTTTAAAACTATAGTTTTGTAAATTTTTCTACTTTAAAATCAGAAATAAGTGAAAGCAAGGAAGTGATCACTCATTTCTGTAATTTATAATCTTACCTTTTTAAAACAGGACACCATGCTTATTATGGTCCAGGGACCATACTTAAATATTTTAAAATAGTAACTGATTTCAATTTTCATAAAACCTAAAATAACAATCACAAAGGTAAGAAGAGCTAGCACCTCATCTAAGCAACTTTGGCTTTCCAGGTAAAATCTGCAGTTCTGCTTCCAAACTTTCCCATGGATGGCAGTCCTGAACTGTGACCCAAAGTCTCATCACCATCCTCACCTGAAAAGCACCGTGAGAAACACTGGTTAAAAAAACAATTTCTTCACTAAGTCTCTCCGAAACACATTGTTTATTTGCTTCGGTAAGCCTCTAAAGATGTTTTGTGGCTTTACAAGTTCCAAGTTTGAAGTTGAAATTCTTAGGAGGTACATTATCTGCAAGTTTGACATTTAAAATGTATGGGGCTACCATGCTTTTGTTAAAACACTTTATATTACATAAAGGGGGGGAAAGGCAAGACTCTCAAATTTCTACAGGCGCTGGCGCATTTCAGATTTTATAGTTCACATTATTCCTATAGAAGAACGCGCTGATGGCGATGACACTGGAAAGTGAATTCCTTAGGTCGTGGGAGCATAATGACAAACATGAGCGGCCTGCAGCCCTGGGTCATCTCATGAACAAACCTGCTCTGTCAGGTAGGATTTCTGGTTTGCTTGGCCCTGAGAGACTTAAAAGTATGCCTGAAAAGAGACTTTTGAAGGTTCTACAGAGCATTCAATTTTTCTGCTTGTTTTTTCACAAAATTCTTCTTGCAGCAGTCTAACACCACCCAACCGTGTTCTGAAGGCAGAACAATCTTAGTTCTGGAGACCTGTCTATTTCTTTGTCCCGTGACAGAGAAAATACATGCTTTTAGAATCCGGGGGGATGAAATGACACCAAAAGGTTTCTATTAGACTTGCCATTGTCCC
>NW_007042918.1:0-875 GCF_000164805.1 Carlito syrichta
GAGGTGAGATCCCAAATAGAATGTGCAATAAAAAGCAAAATCATTAAATTAATCAATACACCTAATCTACAAAAGTTATCAAAATTATGAGTGTAAATTACCAGGATCAGTTCCAAGATTTCCATGTGGCAGGGAGAGTGCATGCTTTGCTTACAGTTTGGGGTCAAAAGGTCAGTTGTTCACGACTTTAAGAATACCACTTTGAAATGCACATGGTAGTGTCTGTTCAGCAAACTCCACATCCCTTTTGTTTTCTTTGTATTTCTTTTTTTAGCTACTAGCGAGCCTCTGGGGAAGCAATATATACAATTAAATATGATCCATCCTGAATATATTTGAATTTTAGAGACAACTGTGATATTTTTAAAAACTCATCTTCCTACTGCTTATTCATTTATTTAATGCCAATTAATATCCCCTTGATGTGTTATTTTTTCATTCTCAGCTGAGGGCGGGCTCAGTAGCGCCGCCTGTCATCCCAGCAGTTTGGGAGGCCAAGGCGACTGGACTGCCTCTGCCTGAGGGTTTGAGAACACCCCAGGCAAATTGGCGTGACCTGCTCTCTACAATAAAATTTAAAAATTAGCCAGGGGTGCTAGGGCACCTGCAGTTCTGGGTACCTTGAAGTCTGAGGCAGCAGGATCACCATAGCTCAGCAGGTTGACACGGGGTGTCCATGAGAGTGCCACTGCACTGCAGCCTGTGCTACAGAAAAGGACTCCAACTCAAAACAATAAATTCTCAGCCGGGCTTGGTGGCTCAGCCTGTAATCCCGCGCCTCTGGGAGTCTGCGGTGAGTGATTTGCCTGAGCCCGCGGGTTCGAGACCCACCTGGGCAGGCGAGACTCATCTCTACAATAAATCAAAAATTAGCC
>NW_007042919.1:0-969 GCF_000164805.1 Carlito syrichta
TCCTCCAAGACCCCCATGGAAAGTCCCAACTCTCTGCACTCCTGGGGCAGCATAGGGTGTCATAGGGTCATCAGAAGCACACAGCTGTAACCAGCTATTCCTTGCCTCCTTCCCTCTTCCTTCCTCTCATCCTATTCTGTCCTTTCCTCCCTCCTTCCTTTCTCCTTTTCCTTTTATTAATTTATTCACTGAGGTCTCTTGGATTGCCACTATAAGAAATGGGCAATAACATCCAGGCAGGGTGGCTCATGCCAGTAATCCCAGCGTTTTGGGTGGCTGAGGTGGGAGGATTGTTTGAGTTTAGGAGTTTGAGACCAGCCTGGGCAGCATAGTGAGACCTCATCTCTACAAAATAAAAAATATAGAGAAATTGGCCAGGCATGGTGGTGCAAACCTGTAGTCCCAGCTACGCGGGAGGCTGAGGCAGGAAAATCTCTTCAACCCAGAAGATTGTTGCTTCGGCGATCCGTAATTGTGTCCCTGCATTCCAGGCTGGGTGATAGAGTGAGACCCTGACTCAAGAAAGAAAGAAAAAGGCAATATCATGTGCTGGGGAGAAGCTACATTACATTAAGTACTAAAGCAGATGGTTGAACACATACAGACAGTTATTCTACAAGGCAAAAATAAATGCTAAGAAGGATATGTGCTCATTACATCTTTGTCTCTCAGTTTCAACACTGTCTTCTGCAGTACAGAGCCAGGACTTTGCAAATCTCATCTCTCCATTGTGGCCTCTTCCTTCCTGGCCAGATCCTTTCCCATCACCCTCAGTGCTGCCACAACCACGTGACTTCACCAGGCAAAAGCTTGTCCAGTTTTCCTGGTGTCCAATGCTCACCAAGCCGGGTGTTCAGGCTCCTCAGCGAGCCCAGATTCAGCCAAGCATGTACCCATCCCACAGGTTTGAGTCTCACGTCTGTGGGTTCCTCCCCTGTGTCCTCCCTCTTTTTTTCATCCCCTGTGGGG
>NW_007042920.1:0-813 GCF_000164805.1 Carlito syrichta
GTTTCTCGGGATCCCCACCTTACAATATGCAGTTGCCAGGTAAGACTTCTGGTTGGGGACAATGCCTGTGTCCCCAATGTGAGCAAATGTGAACCTGAAAGAGCCAATCTTTCAAGATGGAGTCTGAGTGACTGCCTAGGCTTAATTAATTATCCAATTAAATACTTTTTTGAGTTGCAGTCTCACTCTGTCACCCAGGCTGGAGTGCAGTGTCATGCTCACAGCCATCACAGACTCAATCTGCTGGGCTCAGGTGATCAATTTAAAACAGAGCCAACATGATATTAAAAAGTATAAAAGCAACAGGTGCTGGCGATGCTGCAGAAAAAAGAGAATGCATCTACACTGTTTGGGGGAATTAAGCTGGTTCAACCTTTTCAGAAAGCAGTGTAGTGTTTTCTCAAAGCACTAAAAATGGAGCAACAGCAAGCTCACTTTCAGAGAAACATAAATCATTCTACCAAAAACACACCTGCACAAACATGTTCACTGCAGCACTACTCACAATAGCAAAAACATGGAGCCAACCCAGATGCTCGTCAAAAGTTGTCTGGATGAAGAAAATGTGGTCCATGGACACAATGGAATACTACACAGCCATAAAGAAGAACAAAATCATGTCCTTTGCAGAAACATGAATGAAACTGGAGACCATAATTCTAGCAAGTAAGACTAGAAACCAGTCTCATGCCTCTTTCAGTTTTTGTTCTTCAATTCTGTCCTGTTACTGAAAGATTATTTACTGAGTACTATAATGTTCCACATTTTCTTGCTCATAAACTGGTCCTAAACATTGGGCACACAAACACAAAC
>NW_007042921.1:0-767 GCF_000164805.1 Carlito syrichta
AGGTTGTGAGAATGTACTGAGTCCAAATATAGAAAGTCCTTGCCACAAAAGATGGGCTTCGTGTGTGTTCACTCTTAGCTGTGTTGCTGTGTGGAGGCAAGAGCAGAGAGAGAGCTGGCATTGAAGATGTGGGCATCTGCTCAGGCTTTGACTCAAAAGTCACAGAAGCCTTCCCTGACCACCCATATTAAAATCTTAACTTCTCCCCTCCTTGATTTTTTTTCTATGTGGCAAATCATTATGTATTCACTCTGTGATTTACTTACTTGTGTATTAGCTATTTCTCTCTACCCATATGCTTTCCATAAGGATAAGGACTATTTACTGTGTGTTGTGTTCACTGGTAGACTCTTGATGTCTGTAATGAATGAAAAATTGGAACCAAGCTGACCCCCTATGGACCTAGAAGTGGCCTGCTCAGCTCGACTGGGGCTAAAGGAACAGGTGACAGGCAGCCTCATGAACTTGAGCAGCCATTGTGGTCAAGCACAGTAGTGACAATGGCCAGGTCGGTTGCACAATATAAAACATTTGTACAAAAGCCCCATACCAGTAAGATTAAACCAGATAGTTATGGAAGTGGGAAAAGTTTTCTGAGTTTGAGATTGTTTTGTTTTGTTTACATTAGTGACTTGCTCTGACCTGTGCAAGTCTTCTGCAAGATACTTGTGTCAATCCAATCCAGTGCCTGGGAGAGAGGTATGGGGCTTATGGACTTTCTCAGCTCATGTCCTTATGACTGGTGTGAGTAGGATGGTGATACTCTT
>NW_007042922.1:0-1104 GCF_000164805.1 Carlito syrichta
GACAGATTTGCTTGTGTTTTCAAGGCATAGGGTCATGTCATTTGCAAAGAGGGTTAACTTAACTTATTTTCTTATTTGGATACCCTTGATTTCCTTCTCTTGTCTGATTGCTCTTTTACTATTGCTGCCATTTTTATGCTGGATCACTCAGTGTTTCAGTAACAGATCTAGATTTAAATGTGGGTAGATTAACCTTCAAAGCCCATGCAGTATTCCTTTATTTGGGTGGGTGCTCTTGTAGGAGTTAATTGCTATAACAATTAGCAGTTAGGAGTTACTCAGTGCTAAATACCTTCTAATTCCTCCCAGACTGTCTCTTTTTTTCCTTCTGTCTGGGAATAGAATAAAATATTGAATTTTACTAGGGTTATGTCTCATTCTTTCATTTTTTAAAAAATAAACATCTAATTTTCATTGTGTTTCGGAGGAGGGTTTCAAACCTTACTCTGGACTCCTTGACATTTTTCTTTTTATACCATGTAAATGTTGATGTTATTCTGGACTACATATTTGGCCACATTCTCTCCTTCTTTTTGTTTTTTCATACCAACTATATGTTAATTATTCTGTCAAATAAATCTGAATTGAGTAAGAGACATTCTATTCAAAAGGATTATTGATGGAAATTGGGGGAAGAGACTATTGTCATAGGACAATGGGTACTATTGCAATAGGAGAATCACTATGATCAGAAGATATGTGAGTTTCTTAAGTGTTAGGCAAAAGTGTTTTTTTTTTTTTTTTAATGAGAAAGAGTAGGCAAGGCTAGAAAGAACCAGATTTGGGGAAGTGAGATGAATGAGAATGGCATAACTCAACAGATTAGTTTTCTTTGGGCCAACTTGTTCTTGGAAGTGACTGTTAAAGATGGGTTATATGTTGCCTTGGCTAAGGGTGACCCCAAAATAAAGAACTGGGGGAAGGAGAGAATTTTAACCAGTTTGATGAATGGAAACCAACAGTTTTGCTAATTATTTATCTGGCAAAACATGAGAATTTGTAGCATCTTTGTCTGATTTTCTGATATGTAAACAAGGGACTTGCATGAATCTCATCTAAGTCACTTGGCAATGGCTCACATCAGCAAGAAATAGAATAGAAGAC
>NW_007042923.1:0-1364 GCF_000164805.1 Carlito syrichta
ATGGTAAACACAGAATTATGTTTGATGGACTATGGTTAAATAAAAAAATTAAAAGATCTTGTATAATTTAAGCATTGTATATTATTAGAAAGGCTAAAAAAATTAAAAGATCATGTATAATTTATGCATTGTATATTATTAGAAAGGCTAGCTATTTAGCTCACTACAGGAACAGAAAAAATTCAGTAGTTATTATATTTCAAAAATATATTCTGGAAGGGTGAGGCAGGATTGCTTGAGCCCAGTAGGTGGAGATTGTTGTGGCCGTGAGTGTGCAACTGCCCTCCAGCCTGGGCAACAGAGTGAAACTCCAACATAATATATATATGGCTCAGCCTGTAATCCCACGCATTTGGGAGGCTGAGGTGAGTGGATTGCCAGAGCCTGCGGGTTTGAGACCCGCCTGGGCAACTTGGTGAGACCTCATCTCTACAATAAATCAAAAATTAGCTGGGCGTGGTAGCACAAGCCTGTAGTTCCAGCTACTTGGAAGGCTGAGGCAGAAGGATCGGCGGAGCCCAGCAGGTCGAGGTTGCGGTGGCCGGGATCGGCCACTGCACTCCAGTCTGGGCGACAGAGTGAGACTCCAACTCAAGAAAAAAAAGATATAAATCTTTAAATTATGAAACAAAACACTATATGGGGGTGTCCCCCAAATGTATACACATTGTAGGTATGGCATTTGCTCAAAAGGTGGCATTAATCAAATGAATGCTAGCGTCACCACACAACGGGCAGAAAATGGAGAAATCACAGTTGAGCAAACAGCATGCTACACGATGCTACCATAATTTAATTTAACATCAGAAAGTAATATATAGATAACGTCTCTCAAAATGTGTACACATTTTTTTGGCACCCCCATATAATAAATTACAGACTTCAGGAAATACATTTTAAGGCACTTCTGGAAGTCTTATGGTGTATGAGTTTGGACATACAGTTTCTGCAGATAAGCTTGTTATTTTTCTCCCTAATTACTATTTTTCTTCTATAATACTGAAAAAGCATTGCTTGTAAGGGATTTCTAAAATGAATCTTTTTCCCACAATTATTTATTCACTAACTCATTTTTCATTATGACATGTCAGTTTCCTATATATAATCTCTAAAAGTTAAGATTTTTTTTTTTTTTTTTTTTTTTAATCAGTAGTTTTTATTATGGTTTTGTGGGGTACAGTTAAGGGTAGGTGTACAATGACGTTTCATTCAGGCACCCTGTAGATAAAAAGTGTTTTCCCATCCCCCGACAGATATTTGCTACTGTTAATCCCATCCCCCTCCCCCCCGTAGGTTCCCAGTACCATCCGTCATTTTCTCATAGTATTGCATTGGATGTTCAAGGGTCCATTATATGAGTGAAA
>NW_007042924.1:0-806 GCF_000164805.1 Carlito syrichta
CAGTAGTATCAGACGGCACTAACAAGGCAAGTAGTATCAGACGGCACTAACAAGGCAAGTAATATCAGACAGCACTAACAAGCCAATTAGTATCAGAAGGCACAAAGAAGTCAATAGTATCAGATGACACTAATAAGGCAAGTCGTATCAGATGGCACTAAGAAGGCAAGTAGTTTCAGACGACACTAAGATTGCAAGTTGTATCTGACTGCACTAATAAGGCAAGTACTATCAGACAGCACTAAGAAAGCAAGTAGTATCAGAAGGCACTAAGAAGGCAAGTAGTATCAGACGGAATAAAGAAGGCAAGTAGTATCAGACGGCACTAATCAGGCAAGAAGTATCAGAGGGCACTATGGAGGCAAGTAGTATCAGACGGCACGAAGAAGGGAAGTAAGATCAGGCGGCACTTATAAGGCAAGTAGGATCAGGCAGCACTAATAAGGCTTATAGTATCAGAAGGCACTAATAAGGCAAGTAGGATCAAAGGGCACTAATAAGGCAAGTAGGAACAGATGGCACTAATAAGGCAATTAGGATCAGATGGAACTGAAAAAGCCAGGAGTATCAGATGGCACTAATAAGTCCATGAGCATCAGACTGCACTAATTAGGCAAGTAGGATCAGACAGCACTAATAAGGCAAGTAGGATTAGACGGAACTAATGAAGCAAGGAGTATCAGACGGCACTAATAAGGCCAGGAATATCAGACTGCACTAATGAGGCAAGTAGTTCAGATGGCACTAATAAGCAAGTAGGGTCATTCGGCACTAATAAGCAAGTAGGATCAGACGGGACTGATAAA
>NW_007042925.1:0-758 GCF_000164805.1 Carlito syrichta
TATTTGATAATGTAGCAAAAGGAAACAAAACAGCAAGCATAAATTTATGCAATTATGAGTGTATATGTATATATTTTATCCTAACAAGTCTACTCTAAAAATCAAATAGTAGCTGTCACACTCTTGAACAAGGAAATGCAGGGTTGCCAAGATGGCGGCCATGGGCTGAAGCAGACAGAGTTTCGGTAATTAACGAAACAAAAGAAAACGTTCTGCCTGGCTAGGGGCAGGGTGACAAAACTATCATGGTAATTTAGTTTCTAATCTTAGCCCTAGGGGAAATAGCTTTCCAAAACTGACTACCCAGTCTACCAGGAAATAGAAGTTAAAAAATATCTAGAAAGAAGTAAAACTTAGAAAGACAGAGAGAAATAATTCTGCTATGCACTTTCTATCAGGTGTATTGAGATTTACTTATAAGTTTTACTGCCATGTTTGCACACTGGTCACTAATCACACGCCAATATTATAGGTATAACTGATATCCTATGTCAGAGGCGATCTTCCAGATGGGCCTTTACAGGCCTCAGCCATGTAGCTATAGATGTTGGCTCCCAACAGTGAGAACCTGCAATCATTTAGGTTTGATTTATTTAGTACCTGTGCATCACTGTGGAAGGAGATTTGTAGCCATATATGAATTTGAAATCTGCCATTGGTCATGATTTTGGTTAAGTTGCTTCACCATACTTAACCTGTTGTTACCTGGTGATTATGGTACCTTCTGGGCAGGATTCAAGTACTTACAGTGAAAACAA
>NW_007042926.1:0-812 GCF_000164805.1 Carlito syrichta
CTTTTGGCCTCCAACAATTCTCCTAGATAAGACTCCCACAATAATGGTGTTGTGGGCATAAGTCACTGAATCCAACCTGTATCATATGATAAAATAGTACTCAGCAGTTAAGGAAAAAAGGAACTAATAATGCTCATCACAACATAAATGATTCTTCTTCTTTTTTTTATTTTTTGAGTTAGATTCTCACTCTGTCACCCAGACTGGATGCAGTGGTATGCTCTCAGTCATCAGAGTCTTGACCTTTTGGGTCCAGCATTCTTTCCGCCTCCCCCTTCCAAGTAACTAGAACTACGGGCCCGTCCTACCACGCCCGTCTAATTTTTGATTTATTACAGAGGCGAGGTCTCGCCAAGATGCCTGGGTGGGTCTCAAGCCCACGGACTCAGGCAATTCACTCGCCTCGGCCTCCCAAAGTGCTGGGATTACAGGCTGAGCCACTGAGCCTGGCCCACAAATGATTCTTAAGTGGTAAATTCACTAAAGGATGCCAGACATAAAAACAACTTTTTAATTAAATTACATAAAATTCTAAATGATAAAATCATTAAGACACAAAACAGATCAGTGAATATCAGAAGTCAAAGTTACAAAGAAGAAATGGACTGCGATAGGAATGTAGGGTGCTAGAACATCATATATTATGGTCTCTCTAGTGGCTACGTCATTGTATGCATTTGTGACAATCCAAATTGTTCAATTAAAATTGACAAAACAGCCGGACTCGGTGGCTCAGCCTGTAATCCCGCGCCATTGGGAGGCTGAGGTGAGTGGATTGCCTGAGCCCGCGGATTCGAGAACCGCCTGGGCAG
>NW_007042927.1:0-663 GCF_000164805.1 Carlito syrichta
CATGTATCCCACATTTAAAAAATAAAATACAGCCGGGTTCGGTGGCTCAGACAGTAATCCCTCACTTTGGGAGGCTGAGGTGAATGGATTGCCTAAGCCCGCGGGTTCGAGACCCAGCTGGGCAACTTGGCGAGACCTCATCTCTACAATAAATCAAAAAATTAGCTGGGCATGATAGCGCTCACCTGTAGTTCCAGCTACTTGGAAGGCTGAGGTAGAAGGATTGCCGGAGCCCAGCAGGTCGAGGCTGCGGTGGCCTGGAGGTGCCACTGCAATCCAGAGTGAGACTCCAACTCGAAAAATAAAATAAAATAAAATACAATTTCAACATTAAACAGAACCCAAAAGTCATTTGCTGATTAGGGTTTGAAAATACTCTGAGTTCCCCCCAAATGCACTTTTTTTTCTGTGGGTTTAGAAACCAACCAATTATCATTACCTGGACATACCAATCAAAGATCTCCTGGACCAACCAATCAGAGCTCATGTGAACCAACCAACCAGAGCTCACCTGAACCAACCAATTAGAGTCAGTGCTCACTTGCCTTGGCAATGGGGACCTCAGCTGTATCACAAAGCAGAAGGAATTGTAGCAACTCTTAAAACTGAAAACAAAGAAACCAGGAAGTCCAAGCACAATGCAGATTGTGCCATTTCTATTTT
>NW_007042928.1:0-1092 GCF_000164805.1 Carlito syrichta
AATGGAGGACTTTCTGGCCTCACACAACTTACATAGTTAGAAACAAGAGGAAATTGACACCCTAAATAGACCAATAGCAATCAAGGAAATCAACTATGTAATAAGAAAACTACCCACAAAAAAATCCCTGGAACAGATGGCATTCCAGCAGAATTCTATAAGACATTCAAGGAGGAGCTGATACCAATCCTACTGAAGGTATTCAAGTCAATTGAAAAAGATGGAACTCTCCCCAAATCATTTTTCGAAGCCAACATCACATTGATACCCAAGCCAGGTAAAGTTCCAAAAAAGAAAGAGAACAACAGGCCAATATCTTTGATGAACATAGATGCTAAAATCCTCAACAAGATGCTAGGAAACCGGATTCAACAATACATCTCAAAAATCATCCATCATTATCAAGTAGGCTTCATTCCTGGGATGCAAGACTGGTTCAACATTCGTAAATCCATAAATGTAACTAAATACATCAACAGATATCAAAACAAAAACCATATGATTATATCATTAGATGCAGAAAATGCTTTTGATAAAATCCAGCACCCCTTCTAAATAAAAACCCTCGAACATCTTGGCATACAGGGAACATACATCAAAATATTAAAAGCCATCTACGAGAAACTCACAGCCAGCATACTCCTAAAAGGACAAAAATTGTAACCATTTCCCCTGAAAACAGGAACAAGACAAGGATGCCCACTCTCACCCCTTCTGTTCAACATAGTATTGAAAGTCCTGGCTAGAGAAATAAGAGAAGAGAAGGCAATCAGGGGTATCCAAATAGGAAAAGAGGAAGTCAAGTTATCTCTCTTTGCAGATGATATGATTGTGTGTCTTGAAAACCCAAGAGAATCTGTCAAAAACCTCTTTGTACTGATAAAGGCCTTTGGCAAGTCTCAGGCTACAAAATAAATGTGCAAAAGACAATCGCATTTCTTTACACCAATAATAAACAAACAGAAACCCAAATAAAAAGCACAATTCCATTCACAATAGTCACACAAAAAATGAATACCTTGGCATCTTCCTAACCAGAGATGTGAAAGTCTTTTACAATGAAAACTACAAACAGTGCTCAAAGAAATCAAA
>NW_007042929.1:0-1267 GCF_000164805.1 Carlito syrichta
TAGCTTAGTGCCTGGCACCAAACTAGAGCTCAACAAATGATAGCTACTATGTTATTATTATTATTATTAATACACAAATATATTATTATTATTATTATTATTATTATTATTTTTGAGTTGGAGTCTCACTCTGTCACACAGACTGGAGTGCAGTGGCCGCTCCTGTCCACCGCAGCCTTGACCTGCTGGGCTCCGGTGATCCTTCTACCTCAGCCTTCCAAGTAGCTGTTACCACACCCGGCCAATTTTTTGATTTGTTGTAGAGATGAGGTCTCACCTAGTTGCCCAGGTGGGACTCGAACTCACAGGCTCAGGCAATTCACTCACCTCAGCCTCCCAAGGCGCGGGATTACAGGCTGAGCCACCGAGCCCAGCTTCACAGATATGATTTTATACACATTTGCCTAATATTCCCTAATGGGATAAAATAAATAATTGTGAATCTCATTTTGTTTCATTTATTTAACATGTATTAAATACTTTACCATGTGCCAGGCCCACTGTGGAAGATTATATTTTTTTAGAAATGGCTACAACAGTATCTCCTGTACTTGTCACCACCCCATCCCATCTACAATTAAAAGTCTAATCCCCTACCCTTGAATTTGGGTGGGCTTATGATTTGTCACTGAAGGTGGTAGAAGTGTGTGACTTACCCAGTCATAAAAGGTGATGTATTTTTCCCTTGGGAGCTGGTGTGCTTTATGCTGTAAAGAAGCCACAGGGAGAGACCACATGGGGAAGCCTTGTATCTACCTGAAAAGAGAAAGAGATGCTTAGCTAACCACCTGCTTGCTTCTACAGCTCCTGTCACTATCTAACTGCAATCACACAAGATGCCCCAAGCCAGAACCACTAAGTTAAGTCCTCCCCAATTCCTGAGCAATTTCCTGAGAGAAAATAAATGATTGTTGGTGCTGTCTTAAACCATTAACTTTTGGTGTCATTTGTTATGTGATAATAGATAACTGAAACACCTTTAGAAGCTCAAGGTAAAACATCAACCATTTACTTTCATGGAGCTTCTATACTAAATCTTCCTCATCCTTGGCAAGTGAAGAACAACTATTTTCAGTGTTGCAGTTATGGGATAGCTGTTTGGACTTACTATCAACCCTAAATTTGTAGATACAATTACCAAATAGATCACAGTCATTCATTTATCTATTTTAATATTTATTTGTAGAGGCAGGTTTTGGCTATGTTGCCTGGGCTGATCTCAAACTCCTGGCTCAATTGATCTTCCTGTCTTGGCTTCCAAAACTGC
>NW_007042930.1:0-876 GCF_000164805.1 Carlito syrichta
CAGCCTCCCGGGGGCGAGAGTCAGAGACCCACTGCAGATCTCCCTTGCAGAGGGCTTCAGACACCGGGTTGCCAGGTCGCCATCTTGCCCCCTCTCCTGTCTATATTCTATATACACTGTTCTGAAGAAAAACTTTGAATACAAGGTTTAGCCTAAGATATTTGTGCTTTTGTTCTTTTTCCCAAAGATCACAGGTTTTGTTTTTGTTGTTGCTTTAGAGATAAGGTCTTGCCCATTTTCCCAGGTTTGTTTCAAACCCATGGGCTCAGACAATCCTCTCACTTCGGCCTCCCAAAGTGCTGGGATTATAGACATGAGCCACCACATCCGGCAAGACCACAGTTTTATTAAAAAAATATTGTTTTCATTTTACTAAGAATTCTGTAACCCTGATTTCAGGTGGATGAAGAAAATGCTATAATTGAATTATTTAAAAAAAAACTCAAGTTCCTCCAAAGAAATAGTAAATCATTACTATATAATAAATATACTCTGTCACAATGTTATTTAACTGGCTTTCTGTTTTCTTGAGCAAGTAAAAATATTTCATCATTAAAACAGCAAAAATTCCAATCCAAATAAATTTTGGCTTTGTTTATTTTGAAGGCATGCTGCTTAAAAGTAAATGGATATTTCCAAGGTAATTTTAAGTTTATTTTCAAAGGGCAGAATATTTTTTTCTTCACAAAAAAGCATTAGGTATCTAACCTGTCATTGAATAATTTTAAGTTAATAAACCTAGAGTTTTCATTTTATGAAAAATGCCTGTCTTCCTAGTGGATTTGAGCTAATAAAAACACAGCATATTTTGTTATAAGATGAAACAACTATACTCTATGGCTATGACAATTAAGTTCACAAACTTATCCTAGCAAA
>NW_007042931.1:0-924 GCF_000164805.1 Carlito syrichta
CCAAGAATAGCCAGAACAATCCTCAGCAAAAAAAATAAAGCAGGTGGTATCACAATACCAGATTTCAAACTTTACTATAAAGCTACAATCATCAAAACAGCTTGGTATTGGTACAGGAACAGGCATATAAATCAATGGAACAGAATTGAGATTCCAGAAGCAAAACCTCAATTTCTCAACCAACTCATCTTCGACAAAGCCCCCACCACCTACCAATGGGGAGAGGAGAACCTATTCAGTAAATGGTGCTGGGAAAATTGGCTGACCACATGCAGAAGATTGAAACAGGACCCCTATCTATCCCCATGCACAAAGGTTAACTCCAAATGGATCAGAGACCTAAATGTAAAACCTCAAACCATAAGAACCTTAGAAAAGGAAGGAAATACTCTCATGGAAATCGGAACTGGCATCCAATTCCTGTACAAAACCCAAAACCCACAGGACTTAAGAGAGAAGATAGAAGAAACCATCAAGAGAGCAGGGAGACAGCCTACAGACTGGGAAAAATTCTTTGCCAACTCTAGGTCTGACAAAGGCTTAACATCCTGGATCTACAAGGAACTGAAGCGTACTGAAAAGAAGAAAACAAACAACCCCATTATAAAATGGGCAAAAGACATGAACAGACACTTCACAAAAGAAGACATTCGAGCAGCCAACAAATACATGAAGAAATGCTCAACCTCATTAATCATCAGGGAGATGCAAATCAAAACCACACTGAGATACCACCTAACTCCAGTCAGAATGGCAATTATGAACAACTCAAAAAATAACAGCTGCTGGAGAGGGTGTGGTGAAAAGGGAACACTTCTACACTGTTGGTGGGAGTGTAAACTAGTGCAACCTCTGTGGAAAGCAGTGTGCGATTCCTAAAGCTCTAAAATTGACCTTCCATATGACCCTGCAATCCCCCTACTG
>NW_007042932.1:0-1726 GCF_000164805.1 Carlito syrichta
CCACCTGTGACCTTCACACAGCAATTTGCAACTAACTGGGATAAAGTAACATTTTCAAGGTTACTTAGCTGCAAGTTGGCCTGACTAGCTTTCCCTAACTTCACACCTGGTGTTTACAATCTGCGTTAATTATTTCCTGCCAGGGAGAATGAGCTTCAATGTTTGTAAAACAAAAGGCCTCTGGCTCAAGTCACCTTAGTCACAATCCCTAACCAGAATTACAAGCCTCCTTAAGAAAGGAATGTAAAGGCAAGAATCTCAGCTGCCCAGGTTCACTTGGTGGCCCGGGGTCTTCAACCCCCTGGACTTTGTCAGCAGGAAGGCCTCCATGGCTGGCTCCCAACACCCGATCCTCACCCCCACCACTCAGGACCAGACTGAACCTCACCGGCTCCACTACAAACGCTCTAACCCAACCTCCCTTCCTCTTGTTTCTCCATTGCCACTTAATTCATAACCCCCTCCTCCCACACACACACCCTCCCCACCACTGCCCCTCCACCTCCCCATTCTGCATACTGCACACTGCTGTATCACTTATCTTTCCAAAAGCAACTGTGATCTTCTCTCTCTTCCTGTTTCCTCACTGCTTGTTGCTCACACACAGAACACACACACAGGCCCTCATCCACCATCACCTGTCTTCCTGGTGATAAAGCTGCTCATCTCATTCCAATCAACCCTCCCCACCAGCCACATGGAAACCCAGTGCTCCCCTGCCTTCCTGCCTCCTGCTGGCCCTCACACCTGCTCACCTCTCGGAAGAGCCCACCCTTCAAGCAGCCTTCTTCTCATCTCAAATGATCCACTTCCCAGCCCACGTCCTCTGTGAAAATCCTGAATCCCCAAGCAGAGGCACACATCCTTCTCCCATATGGGTACCTATGTCAGATACAGCACTCATCTCATACCCAGTTCCACTAAGTATCTTTAGCACCAGGACACTGCCAAGCCTGTGAGAGGACTTTGCTGAATTATGTTGTTAATAAATAACTTAAGGGGCAATTATTTCTCCTCCAGTCCCTAAAAAGTCTCCTTTATTCATACCTCAATGTGCCTGAAATCAAACAATTAACAACTTGCATCCTTTGGCTCAAGCCAGTGTTTTACAGATTTGCCAACTCCCAAGAATGATCAGGGTGTTTGTTAGAATCACAGATTCTTGAGCTCACACAAGGCAGACTCTTGAATGAGCCTCCAGTGGGGTTGTGGCCATTTGCATTTGTGGCCAAAAATACTGGTAATTCTTTGTATATATAACTCGATTTAGGAGATATTTTAGTCCCCTACTAAAATGTGAGTGCCTTTGGGAAGAAAGCAACATAGTAAACTTTATTAACTATTTATGCTTTAATGTAAAGTACCAAATAATTAGTGGAAGGGGTGGGGAAAAAGAAAAAGGTAATGGTATGTGACAAGTTTTGATTTTTATAAAATATTTTCTGGGTATGAAGCCATTTGACAGCCAATCCCACTGTAATCCAAATGCTTACCTAATAAAGTGGCTTCAACAGGCAAATCTTCCACTAATTATATTACACAATGTGCAATTTTTAATAAGTAGTATCTTCAATTTTTCTAGTAGTTCAATAGTGACAATACCAAATATCAATCTAATTTGGGGACTTATATAAAAATAAAGTCAAGATGATAAACTTTTTAACAAGGAACACTTCGAGATAAATTATATCTGCAGTTTATTTTATTAAAAAAATCTTTTAAATCA
>NW_007042933.1:0-908 GCF_000164805.1 Carlito syrichta
AGTATAAAAGTAGCCACATACAACCTTCTTTATTGAGGTCGAAGGGATTTGAGAAAAATTCACACTGATTCATGATACAAACACTAAAATGTAACTCAGAATAGAAGACAACCTCCTTCACCTGATAAAGGCCACATAGGAACACACAAAACTATCATGATTACGCCATGGTGAAACTTTCAGCTTTTCCCTGAAGATCAAGAAGTATACGTGGATATAGTCTTCCACCACTTCCCTTCAAGATAGGGTTAAGAATGCTGAACAGAACAATTAAACAAAAAACAATTTTTCAAGGTATCCTCACGGGAGACGAAGGAGTAAAGTTAACTCAGTTCTCATAGACACGACGCTACGTATAGACAGCTCCAACAAGTTCACCAGACACACACACACATACACACACACTCACACACACACACTCACCCTTTCAGAACTCAAAATTCAGCATTGTTGCGGGACACAAATTCAACATACAAACACCTGGTGTCTCTCTACACTTTCAAAGTCCACCTGAAGAAACCACTAAGGAAACAATTCAATTACCGTAGCAGCCAAAACCACAAAATAGTACAAAAACAAAGTTAAGCGGACAATAGAACAGTACACTAAACAGTACACACTCATGCTGATAGACATTGCAGAGGACATAAGCCAATGGAAAGGAAATGCTCGGTTCAATAAATAAAAACCATGACGTGGGAAGATGCCACTACTACACAACGCATTAAAAACACAAAGAAATCTCGACCAAAACCCAAATGTCTAGTCTTTCAGAAGAATTGCATGAGACCGGCAATAGCCCAAACTCTCTTCAAAATGGGCAAAGTGTAGGGTTTCACACTTTCTGCTTTCACCAAAGTCCAGTAAACCAAACACAGGAGGCAATGGTATAAAACCCTAACGATTGA
>NW_007042934.1:0-797 GCF_000164805.1 Carlito syrichta
CACTTTCACTACTTTTTTTCTGGCATAATGCTAGAAGTTCTAGGAAAAGCAATCAAGTGAAAGAAGGAAATAAAGAGCATCCATATTGGAAAGAAGATAGTCAAATTGTCACTGAAAGCAACATGGTTTTATATATAGGAAATCCCAAAGACTCCAGCAAAAATACATTTGAATTAATAAATGAATTGAATAAATTTACAGAATGTAAAGTAAACAACACAATCCAGTAGTGTTTTCACCTACCAATCATGCGTTTTCTGAAAATTAAATTAAAAAAGGGACAGAAAATAAAATTTTAACCAAGTGGGTATAAGACTCTACAACACAAACTGTAAAACATCGATGAAGAAAATTGAATAAGATATACAAAAAATGAAAAGACACCATGTTTATGGATTAGAAAAATTAATATTGTTAAAATGTCATATTTCCCAAAGTGATCTAAAGATTCAATGCCATTTCCATCAAAATACCAATTATAGTTTTCACAGAAATAAAAAAATGTCTAAAATTTATATGGGACAACAAGAAGACCTCAGTTAGTTAAAGGAATCTCAAGCAAAAAGAACAAAGTTGGTGACATTGTCACCTAACTTCAAGTACACACTACAAAGTTGTAACCAAAATAGCATGATAGTGGCATACACACATCAATAGAACAGAGAGAAAACCCAGAAATAAATGCATGTATCGATAATCATCAGATTTTCAATGAAGGTGCTGAGTAAATACACTGCAGGAAGACAACTTCTTCCAAAAATGATGCTTGAAAAACTGAATATTCCTGTACAGAAGAA
>NW_007042935.1:0-922 GCF_000164805.1 Carlito syrichta
CTTATTTTGACCTATGATTTTATCATTGAAACTGTTGGTCTAGATTACGTTTGGTGTTTACCTTCTGACTTATACTGTTTCTCGATTTTTTTGGCCTGTCTCTGTTTAGCTATCAGTATTCTTTAGGGAATCTTTCTTACCTGTCTTTTTTCACTTCTTCCCAGCCGTGTGTCTCTCTCTCACCTGATAGTTGGTATGTATATCTGTTTTCCCTCTTGCACTTCTCCCTTTCGCTTATTTTGACTTATGATTTTATCATTGTAACTGTTAGTTTAGATCACGTCTGTTGTTGACCTTCTGACCTACACTGTCTCTCGATTTTATTGACCTGTGTCTGTGTAGCTATCAGTACTCCTTAGGCAATCTTTCTTACGTGTCTTTCTTCACATCTTCCCGATCCTGTGACAGTTTTTCACCTGATAGCTGGTATGTATATCTGTTATCCCTCTCGCACTTCTCTCTTTCGCTCATTTTGACTTATGATTTTATCATTGTAACTGTTGGTTTAGATCACGTTTGTTATTTACCTTCTGACTTACACTGTTTCTCGATTTTATTGCCCTGTCTCTGTGTTGCTTCAGTACTCTTTAGTACTATGTAGCTATCAGTACTCTTTCTTACGTGTCTTTCTTCACCTCTTCCCAGCCCTGTGTCTCATTCTCACCTGATAGATGGCATGTATATCTGTTTTCCCTTTCGTGCTTCTCTCTTTCTAACTCCCTATTGACCCCCCCCTTCCTCCATTATTTTCCTCTTCTATATGCCCCCTTTTTAAATCTAGGGACCAAGACTGCAAACTGCTGAATAGACAGACTGTAAAGCAGAGGGAAAAGTGAACAAAACCAGAAGACCCTCACAAGGAAGAACAGGTCATTGCAGAAGAGAAATAAAAGCAACCCCACCTTCCCTCAAAAACAGAATG
>NW_007042936.1:0-935 GCF_000164805.1 Carlito syrichta
ATTCCTGTAATTCCGGTTACTTGGAAGACTGAGGCAGAAGGATCGCCGGAGCCCAGCAGGCGAGGCTGTGGTGGCTGGGAGTGGCCACTGCACTCCAGTCTGGGTGACAGAGTGAGACTCCAACTCTAAATAAATAAGTAAATAAATAAATAAATAAATAATAATGGAATCTTAAAAATAACACTTTTTTTCAGCTCTGAGAAATGAGAGAGCTGCCCTATGTAAAGTGGTTGATGGATGTGTCTTAGGATATTGACTAAACAGTACTTTTTCTTCTCCTATTGCTTGATCTACTAGGTGGGAAAACAAAGCTCTAAAAAAAATCTCAGGGAAGTCATAATTAGAGATGGGTCAGTTAAATACATATGATAAATTAATCAGGATGGTTTTAATCACCAATGCCATTTTTTTGTTTGTTTATCTAGCATAACCTAAAAGCGTGCTTTTTTTCTAAGTATGGACTAGAGAATGGACTGTGAATCAGGTTTTGAGGATGGCCTTGGTGCTTCTAAACAGATTTGGCAGAGAAACAATGTGTTTAAAATGTCGCTGCAGGATGCAGCTACTTGAATGACTTTTCTGCCAACAACCACAACTCAACTTTTCTTTAAAGACCACCATTTCTCTATTACCAATCCTTCAAACAACCCTGCCTCTCAGTGTGCATATTTTCTCACTTTCCAGTCTCTATGCATCATTTTGCCATCCTATAGCTCCTTTTTCCCAAATGACACAATCACGCAATGCAGAAACCACTTCCGATGCTTAGAAGCAGTTGAAAGAGAATGTTTCCTGATATTAGATGTAAAACCTGGCCCTAAAATAAAGCCTTTATTAAACGCTTACTCTCAGCAGAACAGAACAAACACTACTCATCGTTTATCCTTTTGTTTTCACAAATCTTATGTAATAATCTTATTATCTCCAGGTTTTTT
>NW_007042937.1:0-660 GCF_000164805.1 Carlito syrichta
GTCTTTTATACACAAAGTCAGATGTGGGAGGGGCGTCCCCCACCCACCAGAAACCTTAATCCATGAAAATTTAATCAATGATTGCCTTTAAACCCTTTTCATATGATAATCTTAAAATCCCATAACAAAGGATAACCTAATCCCTGACTGACATATTCTATAAACCTTTTTCGTCCTAAACTGATCGATTTATGCCAAGTTAAACAATTCTATAGAAGCTTAAGTGTTTACTTTACAAATGAAAGTGGCCCATCCCAGAATGTTTGGAATGTGGCCCAGTCCAAAGTTCACAGTGGGCTACCTGCAAGTAACCCAGCCACATTCTTTCAATAAAATGGCTGTCTTCTAAAACTGTATTCTACAATTTACACCTTCAATAGATCCTAAGATCATGACCCAGAAGTCTGTGACCAATACTAAGGCTCTTAAATGTGACACAAGTTTGAATTATAAGTTGTGTGAAAGCCAAAACTGCAGTTTGTGGAAGAATGGGAGCAATGAGCTTCTAAAGTTAGCTTGTGTTCATCCCAGTCTCAGAGTTTTTATATTTTGAGCTCACAGGAGCTTAATCTGGTTACTGCTGAGTACATAGGGGGAGGAAATGGGGGTCAAATAGCTCCTGAACACATCCTATTGGTCTTGGGGTCAACGGTCCTTCCT
>NW_007042938.1:0-1502 GCF_000164805.1 Carlito syrichta
CCTAGTTATTTCAGCTAGTTAAGTCAGCTGGCTAGCTAGGAACCTAGCTATATGTCAGCTAGTTATGTCAACAAGCCAGCTGGTTAAGTCAGCTAGAAAAGTCAGCTGGCTAGCTAGATAGCTAGCTAGGTAGCTAGGTAGTTAAGCCAGAAATTTAAGGCAGCTGGCTAGCTAGGTAGCTAGCTGGTTAAGTCAGCTAGTTAAGTCAGCTTGCTAGCTAGTTAAGTCATGGAGTTAAGTCAGTTGGCTAGCCAGGTGCCTAGCTGGGTAGCTAACTAGTTAAATCAGCTGGCTAGCTAGTTAGCTAACTAGTTAAGTCAGCTAACCTAGTTAAGCCAGCAACTTAACTAACTAGTAAACTAACTGACTTAACTAGTTAACGAACTAGTCAACTAACTAGTCAGCTAGCTAGTCAACTAACCAGCTAACTAACGAGTCAACTAACCAGCTAGCTAACTAGTTAACTAACCAACTCTTTAACTAACTAACTAGTCAACTAACTAGTTAAACTATTTAACCAGCTAACTAACCAGTTGACTAGTTAGCTAGTTCGAGAGTTAACTTGTTAACTAGTTGACCAACTAGCTAGTTAACCAACTAACTAGTTAACTAACCAACTAACAAGTTAGCTAACTAACAAGTTAGCTAACGAGTTAACTAACTAAACACTTAACTAACTAGTTAACTCCGTGGCTTAATTAACTGGCTAACAAACTAGTTAATTAAGTGACTTAATTAACTAGTCGACTAACTAGTTAACTAACCCGACTTAACTAACTAGTTAACTAACAGACTTAACTAACTAGTTAACTAACAGACTTAACTAACTCGTTAAGTTACTAGTTAACTAACTGACTTAAGTAACTCATTAAGTAACTCGTTAAGTAACTAGTTAACTAACTGACTTAACTAACTCGTTAAGTAACTAGTTAACTAACTGACTTAACAACTCGTTAACTAACTCGTTTTATTTTCTGAAATGTCCTGTGTTGGACAACAAAATTTTATGCCCAATTATTATACCTGTTTTAAGGTGTTATTAGACCTGTTTGTAATCTTTTACTTGATGTAGCATCATCAGTGCACTGGGTTATTGTCAGTTTCCTAAAAGATCTCTCTGTCATCAGTCTGGTTTCATTTCCATGTGTCTTCCAGTCTACTTCAGGAATCTGGCTACATCATAAACAGACCAAATTATTCTCATGAAGATAATAATTACCAAGTGTTCCTCACTATCTAACAAGTAAGTTCAAAATTCTGAGCAAGACATAAAGGTTTACATATAATTGATTTGAGTCCTGTCCACTTTTCTGAGCTATCTCCAGTCTATCCCAGGAAAGACCTTTATTTCCCAGTTGCTTGTCTTGCACATGCGTGACCAGCACTTCTTGCTTTTGTGTACCTTGCTGTTCCCTTTACCTGAAAGTCATGTTTCCCTTCCCAGTCACATGGACCTTCTCCTCCAGCCTGCCCTGAACTTCCAGGTTGGAATCACACCCTCT
>NW_007042939.1:0-1258 GCF_000164805.1 Carlito syrichta
TTTTGAAATTCCCCATTATGGAAACCATTACAAAACTCTAAACAGATGTTGTGAAACCTCTCAGTGTTCAGCCAATGTAATAATTTCTTAATCATAACTACAGTAGGTCAAGTCTGTTGTAAAAGTTACTTAAGCGAGAGCTCCTTGTTAAATTCTTGGGATAGACCAGTGGCTTGTCAAACTTCTTTGACCCCAACCCATATCAAGAAACATGTTTTACCTGTGCCCAAATACACAGTTATCTGTACGCAGATCAAAAACAAAGGAAAAAAAATCTGGTCAACAGGCCTCTCCTACTAACTTGCTGGGGGAATGTAGTCTGGGACAGTCATGTATTTGGGGGAAATGTAAACACAAGTGAGTGTGAGATTCCTGTCCTACAACGGTTTATTGTGCTCTCCTCTCTCTGGGTTGTTCACAAGCTGGAATGCTCATTTGCTGTGATTGTAGGTGGAGCAGTTACTTTCTTGCTCAGGGGATCCCTGAGCATCCAAATCAGTGCCCAGAATCTACTCTTAATAGTAAGAAGAAAGACAGTGCAGTGAGGTGGTTAGAGCACAGGGTGTGGAGTTAATCATATTTAGACTCAAATCCCAGGTCTGTCCCTTACTAGCTGTGGGATACCAAGATACCACCAGCCTTGCTAGCCTCCGAGTTCTCATAGTTAAACCTCAAGGACTGACTGTGGGTGTTCCAGGTTGTAAAGGATTGGGAACTACCTGCATGTAGAGCACATAGCTAGTGGTAGTCATTCTTATTGTCTGCTTGACCAGTTCCATCAGGGTTGGGGCATTTTTGTTTGTTTGTTTTTTTAATTGGAGTCTCACTCTGTCGCCCAGGCAGGAGTGCATTGGCATGTTCCTGGCCACCACAGCCTCGACCCACTGGGCTCCGGCGATCTTTCTGCCTCATCCTTCCTAGTAGCTAGAATTACAGGCAAGCGCTACCATGCCCGGCTGATTTTTTGATTTATTGTAGAGATGAGGTCTTGCCAAGTTGCCCAGGCGGGTCTCAAACCCGTGGGCTCACTCAATCAACTCACCTCAACCTCCCAAAGCGTGGGATTACAGGCTGAGCCGCCCTGCCCGGCTAAAAAAAGTTTTTAAAAAGTTGAACATAATCAAGTAGGTAATATGATACCATTTCTGAAACAAGATATTCATATAAGGGAATGCCTTATTTATAAGCTCTGCTTATCAAAAATTTTATGTTAAGTTCTCAGTAGTGATTATTTCTGGGTGAATGCTGGTTAGTTTTT
>NW_007042940.1:0-748 GCF_000164805.1 Carlito syrichta
CTAAACAGTTACAGTTTATGTTTTAAGACAGAAAACTAAAAACTAAAAATGGCTGTGCCATTGTCCACAAGTCAATTACATATTTATTGGGTTATAGCGTGCTTTTAACCTAAGTTTATAGTATACTCTATTATGGTCCTCTCAGCCAAGGCTCATTTTGATAATTTTAAATAACACCTCAGCAAAGAAAGATTACATGCAATAAAATTAGTACAAATTTAGAACTAAATTAAGACAAATCTAATAAAACATCAAAGCTTATCATAGCAGCTTAGGACATTCTTAAAGGAAAATCTATAGATCCAAAGACTCATATTAGAAAAGAAAAAAATGTGCAAATTATTAGCAGTATTTCTTTCAAGAAATTAAAAGCCGGGCTCGGTGGCTCAGTCTGTAATCCTGCGCCTTTGGGAGGCTGAGGTGAGTGGATTGCCTGAGCCCGTGGGTTCGAGACCCGCCTGGGCAGGCAAGACCTCATCTCTATAAAAAATCAAAAAATTAGCCGGGCGTGGTAGCTTGCGCCTGTAATTCCGGCTACTCGAAAGGCTGAGGCAGAAGGATCGCTGGAGCCCAGCAGTTCGAGGCTGCGGTGGCCGGGAGTGGCCACTGCACTCCAATCTGGGCAACAGAGTGAGACTCCAACTCAAAAAAACAAAAAATAAATTAGAAAAGTGAAAAGGAAATCTAGATAAAGTAATAGTAATAAATATGCTAAACAAAGTTAGCAAAGCATGCAATAGCAATAAAG
>NW_007042941.1:0-709 GCF_000164805.1 Carlito syrichta
GCTCTAGGACTTTTGCCATGAATAGTCTTCCTGGTGTTACAAAAAAAAAGAACAGAGAAAAAAAGAAAAAAAAAGACACTAAATAATGAAGACTTTTAAGGCACATCTGTAGGCAAGTTGTCAGTGTTTTAAACAACTTTTTGTTTTAAAGATATGTACAGACCACAAAATATTATTTCATGAAAACCGAGATCTGTAAATATTTTTTAAAACCAAAATGAAAGTGTGGCTTTATAATACAATGATTATATTGTACAGTAAAACCTGTAAGTAAAGAAGAATAGAAGCAATCAGTGATGCTAAGGAGCAGTTAGGTATGGAATCTGAGGAGAGAGCAGTGCTGTGGAGACAGATGTGTCACATGTCAGGAGGTGGAGATGGGTGAGGACTTGCCGGAATCATGGCTTTCTGCCCCAGAGAAGGAGGAAGGGCATGGTATGGGGTTTGTTCCTTCCACCTTTTTGCATTCTGATACAATGGGTTTTTTTTGCTTTTTTTTTTTTTCATTTTAGTTGAAGTCTCACTCTGTCACCCAGGCTGGAGTGCAGTGGCACGTTCACAGCCACCCGCAGCCTCAACCTGCGGAGCACAGGAGGTCCTTCCACCACAGCCTTCCAAGTAGCTGGAACTACAAAACACAAGCCACCAGGCTCGGCTATTTTTTTGATTTACTGTAGAGACAAGGTCTCACCAAGTTGCCCGGGTTGAT
>NW_007042942.1:0-682 GCF_000164805.1 Carlito syrichta
AAAGTGATGAAATATTATTAGGTTGTGCTATGACCAAACTCCAACAAGTCTCTGTGAGCATAGTAATGAAAGACTACATCGTGAGGAACCCCCTCAGGGACCACCCACTGTGGGAGCTTTTCTGTCCTCTCAATAACTTATGCCTGAAAACAAAAAGACAACATTGCCCACTGGATCCTTGAACGGCCACTTACCCCTGAAGACGTTTTCGGATAGGTGTGAACACCTTGCTTCCTTCAATTCTTGGGAATGAAAATCCACGATGTCTTCCGCTCTTGTCAAAGCACTGTACATAAATCCTTGATACTGAATGCTTGCTCAATCGTCAAGGTCCCGCCCATTATGATGTCACAGTTCTGAGGCTGATGTCATGAATGGCAAGCTGACATGCGTGGTTTCCTGACTTTGCTCACATCTTTTAATTGAAAATTTAGCCGTTTAGGCCAACGAGTGAAACAGGGACAAAGCCAATAAATTAACATCATTCGTCTCAGACCTGGAAATGACAATAGTGAATTCATATGAAATTTAAAACAATCATGAAGAGCCGAAAGAATCCTTATCAAAAGGCACAAAGCAGGAACTATCACTTTCCGCATTTGAAACTTTAGTATAAGTTTACAATAATCCAAACAGCCTGCTATTGGTACCAGAAAAGGTCCATAGGCTGATGGGTCAGGAC
>NW_007042943.1:0-783 GCF_000164805.1 Carlito syrichta
TGGTATTAGGATTTAGGTTTAAAACTAAGTCTATTCGCAAATTGTTTCAAGCTCTTCATGTTTTCTCCTAGAGAAGAAATATCAATTCTGTGATCTGTATGTCTTGTTCAGCGCTCATTTCATTTATAGCCTAATTTATCCCCCCAATAAAATATATTCTCTTAGATTAAGTTGCTATGGTAGCATTTTAACGATTATTTGTTATAACCTGGACCTTACTGTTTGCAAAGTCCTTTAAAAGTCAGTTATCTGCGTTACTACTTTGAAATTAAGCTGTGAAGTGATTTTTCTCATTGTTCCAAGAGGGAACCTAAAATCCTGATCATCAGATTATCCTACAGGCAACATATGCCTACTTTGATGGGTGATGTGTTTCTCCTTAGTGGCCTGCTTTTCGAACTTTCCACTAAATGTTTAGAAACAATCGTTAATAGTTTTTCAGGAAAAGAAAGTGACTTTATCAGCCTGCATCAGCCATAAGAAGTAGGACTGTGTAGAAAAGACCTGTCATTTGAACTTTTCTTCCCAGCCTTCCAATTCAAGAATTGCATGTATTTTTGCAAAATGGGCCGTGTCCAACCTTCTGTCGTTGGAAGAATGGAATAAAAAATGGTTCCAAGACAGTTCTTCGAAAACGGAGCCCAGACTAGTCTTGCATCAGAAAACAGGCAACAAGCAAACGATGGCTTCACAAGCAGCCCAAAGGTCACCGTGTGGTCTCTACTCCGGACTCCGCGTCTCCCAGCGCGTTTGTCGATTGCACCCGTGGTCAGCCGGGCTCTC
>NW_007042944.1:0-1188 GCF_000164805.1 Carlito syrichta
TATATATCTTAGTACATATATCCTTGGCATATTTAGATCTATTTTAGATGTATAGAAAATTATTGTAACAGATAATTTGTTCCTCAAACAAGTGTAAATGATGAAAATAAAGACTGACATCTAATTTTAAAATGCTTTCACTTATAAATGTGACATCTGAGTAGACTGTGAACAGGCATACCATGATCAAAAAATTATTTATAAGTAACTCCTCAGAGCAATTTAATGACAATTTAGTTAAACAAATGGGGTAAATCTGAAACTTAGCACTGGCAGGAATTAGCATCATTTGCAGAAATAAAAGAAACAGAATGTGATGTACTTCCACTGCAAAGGCTAAGATAATTGTACACTATAGCCCAGGCTTCAGTTCTTCTCTCCACCTGATGTCCTGCACAAGTTGGTTTTGGAGAGAACCAGGAAGAAACACGCTTAACTCTTACCACAGTCTGAATGTGTGTCAGAATATTGGTGGCAACCAGGACTAGTGTTGAAGCCAGTCGTCAGATCCCAGGAGTCAGTATCACTGAGGTTGGGCCAGAGAGCTGGAAGGGGTGTTTTTGTCAGCATTCTGCTCAAGGTCTACAAACCCTGATTCCAATGACTGCTTCTTACTAAGTCACGTGTGGGCTGAGAGCTTAAATCATGTGTGGGCTGAGAGCTGGGTCCCTTGGTTTGTTGTTGTTGTTGTTGTTGTTTTCGCTAAATGTAGTCCTACCTTAAGCATGAGAAATCAAAATGTGTCATGTTTCTATGTAAAAGGGAAACAATATAAACATTGCATTTATAAAAAGATCAAGTAATGTTACTTCATTCTCATGCACTCCTGATATAAAATAATTGGGGGCAACAATAGACACATGACTGGTACTATTTTTCTTCCTTTGTTTTTCTGATGATAAGGTTTTTGGTAGAAGCAATCAATCTTTCAGAACTGTTTGTAGAAATGTCCAGTCCTGGGTCTCACTCCTTTATTACCTGAGGGCTGGAGGTGGCCCACCAGTCTGCCTGGAATCCTTTTTTATGTGGGACAATGGTTGCCCCTTGTGATGTAAAAGACACCGAGCTAGCCGGGCTCGGTGGCTCAGCCTGTAATCCTGCGCCTTTGGCAAGCTGAGGTGAGTGGATTGCCTGATTCCACGGGTTTGAGACCCGCCTGAGCAACTTGGTAGAGACCTCATCTCTACA
>NW_007042945.1:0-685 GCF_000164805.1 Carlito syrichta
AAGGGAATAATTTCTACATAGAAAAAGTGGTGTTTTCCTTATTTTACTTTACTGTTTCTTTAAAAGAGAGTTATTGAACCGGGTTCTTTGGCTCAGCCTGTAATCCCAGGCCTTGGGAAGCTGAGGTGAGTGGATTGTCTCAGCCCGCGGGTTCGAGTCCCTCCTGGGCAACTTGGTGAGACCTCATCTCTACAATAAATCAAAAAATTAACCAGGTGAGGTAATGGGCGCCTGTCGTTCCAGCTACTTGGAAGACTGAGACAGAAGGATCGCCGGAGCCCAGCAGGTCGAGGCTACGGTGGCCGGGAGCGGCCACTGCACTCCACTCTGGGTGACAGAGTGAGACTCCAACTCAAAAAAAAGAGAGCTATTGTAGTAGATAATAAATGGAATTTTTTTTACTCTAAGAAAGGATTTTGGATCCAATACGGTAATATAACCATCTCAAATGAAAAAGGCAATTAAAATACTGTCTAAATCCTCTGAATAAATAAATAAGATGGTGTGGCAAATTATGAAGCTATGAAGTTTGTCTTCGCAGTCCCCTGTGTTTTTGTGTCCTTTTTCTCTTTCATATATGTCCAGTGGCTCAGAAATCTTTCTCCTCTGTGCTATGCAAGCACTCCTGAAATAATACTGTAAGGTTATTTATTTTCCTATACATAATGCCATTTCTGATTTAGAA
>NW_007042946.1:0-3354 GCF_000164805.1 Carlito syrichta
TTTGATTTTCAGAATCTCTATCCTGTTCCATTGGTCTATGTGCCTGTTCTTGTACCAATACCAGGCTGTTTTGATTACTACAGCCTTAGAGTAATGTTTGAAGCCTGGATGAGTGATATCTCCTGCTTAGTTTGTTATGATAAAAATTCTTTTGACTGTTCGTGGTTTTTTATATTTTTATATGAATTCATTATTGTCATTTTCAGGTCTGAGTAGAGGGATGTAGGTAACTTAATGGGTATTGAAATTCATCTGTAGATGGCCTAAAATGCTAATTTTTAATTTAAAAAATGAGAGCAAAGTCAGGGAAACAATCATGTCAGTTTGTCAATTATGACATCAGCTTCAGGACTTTGACATCGTAATTGGTGTGACTTTGACTCCTGAACTATGCTTAGGTTTCAAGAATTTGCCTACAATGCTCTACAAAATGTTTGTGGACATGATGGATTTTCAGTCCCAAGAACTGAAGAAAACAACGTGTTCACACCAATCCAAACATTTCTCCATGCAAAGTGACCATTCTAGAATCCACTGAGCAAAGTATGTGCTGTCCTTGTACCTCTTTTTTTTTTTTTTAAACAGTGTATATTAAGAAGAGAGAAAAGATCCCACAGTGGGATGGAACCTGAGGGGTTTGCAGATAAGGTAGTCATTCAATAGACAACTTTCAATCAACAAAGCAGACTGTTAGCCAGGAGGTGTTCTGGCATGTTTACTCTAAACTATATAAACTAATTCTTAACTGTAGACTGGTTTTCTTAAACACTACTCATGTTTGGAAGAATAAGTGCTGCTGATTTTGAGAAGAAAGGCTTTGTATTTTCAGAGGACTTGATTTTTCCACTTGATGGGGTACAATTTCATGGGAGGTCTCAGAAAATATCTGCCCTATTTACGAAGACGTTTTTACGTTGCATTCTATCTAGGCAATGTTGCTTCTTATGGCCACAGAGTCCTGTTGGAGTTTGCTTATAACACAACCAAATAATATTTTAGCACTTTCTTTTGTCTGGAAACTTTCTGATATTTTTAGTATTATTTAGCAGCCTTTGAGCAGTTTTTCTCTCAAGATTTGAAATTTGCATTAAGATCAAAGTCAATTTTCCAGAATTTTCAATTATCTAAATTTTTAATCTAAGGAGATGCCCAAATAATTACTTCTTTGTAAATCTCCATGTTATTTTGTTTTATAAATGTTGAGCCCCTAATTGTCTTTTTTTGGGTGTCAGATTTTAAATGCTTGTTGCATAAAAAAAATCAAATTAATCATAGTCTTTTTGTAGAGTATAGCATTGTGTCTTAGGTAGAGGAAATACTAGATGATTCAATGGAAATACACTTTGAAAAATAAAAATTGTTTTAAAACATCACGGGAATGTGATTTGTCTCTTTCAAGGATGTCAATGGAACTTTTCTTTATGGATGGCATATCTTTATCATATAATCAGAATTAACTAGCAGAAACTACAGAGGGTAACAAAAAATGTGCAGAAATTTTAAGAAATGAAAAAGATGTATTAAATTGTAATACTTTTTTTATTTGAAAAATGTTAAGATTTATTATGCATTTTGTCTTCAAATGGCACTTAGGTACAGTGTCGGTGACCTGCACTGACCAGGGAAGGGTTAGGACCGCATCGGTGAATCAGAACGGAGAGAAGAAAACTACTCGGAGGCAGCTCTTCTGGGAACAGTCTGGCCAAGACTGAAGCCGATTTTATTCAAACCTTTTCCAACTTATATACCATTTTCTATACCCTCCAGCAATGTGATAATCACTCACTGGGGGCGTACAAGTTTCGTGCTTTACAAACTATGCATCACAAGACCACCACGAGATCTGCAATTTCCAAGCAAACAATTCAAATTCCATGATGCCTGCCGTGCTTACATCAAGGTCACAGGTGCACAATTTCAATACAAATCGTTCAAAGTGTTTTCCATAATGTTCAACGAATCATTCATATTATACTCTTTGCTCTATACCCTGATTAATACAAAAAACTTTCCTGAGTTAACTCTAGGTTCAATCCAAGTTCACTGATTCCCAATATTTTTAACAATTAATATTATCACTTAACACTATACTATTAACCTATTACAATTTAACATAATGCCTTATAACTCAGTTAAAACTTATTCTTAAACTACAAAACTTTACTATAATTCATGTTTCATATGTCTAAACTTTAATTTTCATATGATCTAGTTATTGGACTTTAATACTATGCTATATCCTATTAAGCTAATACCTTATCGTTAATTCTTTTATAAATCATATAGTAACTATTACACTTGAATAATGTAGCAAAAGGAATCAAAACAGCAAGCATAGATTTACGCAGCTATGAGTGTATATGTATATATTTTATCCCAACAAGTCTACTCTAAAAATCAAATAGTAGCTGTCACACTCTTGAACAAGGAAATGCAGGGCTTCCAAGATGGCGGCCATGGGCTGAAGCAGACAGAGTTTCGGTAATTAACGAAACAAAAGAAAACGTTCTACCTGGCTAGGGGCAGGGGACAGAACTATCATGGTAATTTAGTTTCTAATCTTAGCCCTAGGGGAAACAGCTTTCGGGAACAAGGACTACCCAGTCTACCAGGAAATAGAAGTAAAAAAATATCTAGAAAGAAGCTAAACTTAGAAAGACAGAAACAATTCCGCCATGCACCTTCCATCAAGTGTACTGAGATTCACTTATAAGTTTTACTGCCATGTATGCACACTGGTCACCAATCACACGCCAATATCATAGGTATAACTGATATCCTATGTCAGAGGCGATCTTCCAGATGGGCCTTTACAGGCCTCAGCCATGTAGCTATAGATGTTGGCTCCCAACAGTACAGAGTTGCTCAATGAGTTGTTTTCTTTTTTTAAAATATTTTTTATTATGATATTGTGGGGTACAGTTAATGGTTAGGTACAATTACATTTCTTTCAGGCACCCTGTTGATAAGAGGTGTTTCTCCATCCCCAGACAGATACTTGGTACTGTTAATCCCATCTCCCTCCTCCCCCATAGTTTCCCAGTACCGTCAGTCATTTTCTTATAGTATTACATTGGATGTTCAAGGTCCATTATATGAGTGAGAACATGTGATACTCGGATCTTTGTTTCTGTGAGAGGTCACTCAGTATTATAGACTCTAGTTCAGTCCAGGTTGCTGCGAAATTCATGATTTTGTTCTTTTTTATGGTTGCGTAGTATTCCATCATGTATATGTACCACATTTTTAAATCCAGTCCTCTTTTGATGGGCAGCATGGTTGCTTCCAGGTTCTTGCTATTGTGATCAATGCTGCGATAAACATACGTGTGCAGGTATCTTTTTTATAAAGTGA
>NW_007042947.1:0-795 GCF_000164805.1 Carlito syrichta
AAATAAGATGACCACTAGCACCACAGACATACATCTTCCAAACTTAGCCACACCAACCTAAAGACAATCTCAATCTTTCTCCTTCTTTCCCCACTTCCATCTCTATTATTATTAGTAGTAGTAGTAGTACCAATTTTAGAGAGTACTTCACTTTATCATTGCTTGGCTGATCCACCAATTCTTGTACCCACAGCCGTGGCCAGGATTAGGTAACATGATTATTTTCTGCACAACGTTCACATGGAGCAGAGAAAAATTACACAGAGGCACTAACAAAAGGCAAATGGAAAATATGCTGAGAAAACAAATTATAAATGTCACTGTGTTTACTACATAGAGGGTGAATTGACTTTCTCAGCTATTATAAAGCAGGGGAATGATTCAAATCCATGTCTGCCTGACTTTAGTGCTCTTGACTCAAAGTATTCTAATGTAGGTACTTTCTTATTATTTCTGGTGTTATTTTTAAAATATTTGTTTTACACTAAAAATGTTAAAGCCATGGATGTCTTTATAAACAAAGATTGTAAATATTTCTTTGTTTTATTTCTTAATTTTGATTTAGGGCTCTAAGTTACCATGAATAATTTCTATTGTATTTTTCCTCCACAAACTAATTTCTTTAGAGTTATTTATGAATAGTGTATGTACAGCATTTATAACATAGTTTGACACAATTTAGGGCTGACTATTATTTAGGTCTTAATTCACTGAAATATGTATTTCTATGTGAAGCTTTTAGTTACTTTGTGAATACAAGTAAATATTTGTATTCACTGTCTAAATGCCAAGTTT
>NW_007042948.1:0-939 GCF_000164805.1 Carlito syrichta
AAGGTGACTTTTGACTACTTTTTTGCCCAATCTGGAATGTATCCAGATTCAGATTTTTGAGTATATTTTCAGGAGAAAATAGGGATAATAGAGAACAGGTGAGGCCAGCTGCTCATCCTTTCTATTCTAATTCTTGTAACTTCATGTGTGTCTACATCTCAAAGATAAGAAAGTTTAGTAAAATGCATTTTTTAAAAGTGAAAGCAAAACAAAATCATTTTAACACTATGACACTGTCAAGGAAGTCTGACTTAACAGAACTAATTGGAATTCTGGAAGTGACTTAGACAAAAAAACAAAAAAACAAAAAAAGAAAACTTAGAAAAGACATTAAGACAATTTCTGATTGCAAGGTTTTGAAGATATTATAAAGCTTGTTTCTAAAGGAAGGTAATTTTCTTATAAAGAGTTTTAGAAATAAATGTTTATCTGTTATGTATGCAAGGGGGTAGCAGAGGGTCAAAGATCCCTAATGATCCAGACGGTGGCTTCCTTCTGTGGCTACATAAACAAGGTTTTGATGTATGCACAAATTACATATGAGTCACTTGTTTTTGACATTAAAACAAAACTAAGAGGATTAATCACCATCCTCACTGTATCATGACTGAACTGGAAAACAGGCCCAAAGATCCGATCTCAATTTCTATTTTCTTAATGTTATTGAAATAAGTAATAATACATTAGAGAGAATGTAATCTCAGAAATGTCATTTGTCTTCTGAATAAAGTAATAGGGATCCATCCTATTCCTTTCTTTAAGTCACAGCTAATCATAATTTATTATGGGGGCCAGCCCTCCAAAAGAGATTTAGAGGGTCCCTGGAAGGTGGGACAGCGTCAGCGAATATTCTGGAGAAATAGAAGGGAAAGAAAGAGACTGGACTCTGTCTAGTGCAGAAGCCGATTCTGTAGTAGGGATAGATATCAAAAGAAAGCA
>NW_007042949.1:0-892 GCF_000164805.1 Carlito syrichta
CCGTAGATGCTCGGCTCGGGCCCTTTCACAACTCTAACGTTGCAGGATAAGGGGTGCCGCACGCATGCTCACGATATGCATGCTCACCGCATGCCCCCTTATCCTATCACGCCCTGGAAACCTCCCACGAGATATCCCTCCTCACTCTCCCCCCTCGTCCTCCAATGCAGCCTCCTCTCCCAAATTCACGGGATGCTGCCCACCACGTGCAGGCTGTGCTGCCAGTTTCCCTCTGTCCTGCCCCGGCCAAAGACCACAGACATGGTGGCCTTTGTAACTCTGTCCCATGCACTCACACTCACACACTCGCACACCTCACTTTTGCTGGACTCCCTCAACCGTGTTTTGGTAAGTCTGGGTGGATTCCCAGGTTCTGTTGTAAGGGCATCCAGTCAGTGTCCTCTGATACAGAAGTAATACTGTCTATGCAACTTCACACAACTTTGGGCCACCTGCATAACCTTAAGGAATGTAAACCAAAGAGCCAAATCCATAGACAAATGCAATGTCATACTTTAACACTAATTATTTTGAAATTGTGTGGAATCTTTCTGTAGGGTAAAAACACAATGCACATGCATTCAACTGAACAGCTGATGTTTACATATTTTTTAAATTATACTTTCCAGATTTGCAATTCATGAAAGAGTTAGATTGTTGTCTTTATCAATGAACTACCAAAAAAAATTGTGCTCAGTTTCAAAAGTTTATTGTAACCTTTCCAACTTCTTACATCTCTGGTGATTGTTTAAGTCAATAAAGTTACGGTTAAGTAAGGAAAGAAATGAGACTGTGACCTACACATTAATTATTTTTATTTGTCTTGAGTATCTGAAAACAAAATGGTCACTCCTGCTGGATTATTTATCTAAGTTACTTCCTGAATATAATA
>NW_007042950.1:0-738 GCF_000164805.1 Carlito syrichta
GGTTCGAGACCCGCCTGGGCAGCAAGACCTCATCTCTACAATAAATCAAAAATCAGCCAGGCGTGGTGATGTGCTCCTGAAATTCCAACTACTAGAGAAGCTGAGGCAGGAGGATCACTTGAGTCCAGGAGTTCAAGGTTACAGTAAAACAAGGTCGTACCACTGCACTTCTGCTTAGGCGACAGTGAGGGAAAAATATATATATTATATATATTATATTATATATATATTATATATATAATAAAATATATATATAATATAATATATATAATATATATATAAAATCTCCATAGTCCAATTGAATAATCCATCCATGCAAAAATTGCATACATTTAATCAAAGCAAAATGATGCCACAGTATTTTCTTCCATCCCAGTTGTGGTTCTTCTAGTGCTTCAGGCTTGACTGTCAATGAACACGAATTGGATGGCTGTTTCTATAGAGATTTTAGACACTTGCACACACACACACACACACACACACACACACACACACACATACTTGAGTGTGATGACCAGAAGTATTGTCTCTTATTTTAGTTTTATTCTGTCTTCATTCAGTATGGCAAGAAGAAAATCAAATACATCGACTATGAAAAAGCAGCACCTGTACTTCTACATGGGTGAGTCTCCTGGAGCTACGCTCCTTCTCATCCCATCCCTTGAAACCAGCACTTGGCAAGCTGGAAGGCATGACTGGAATGCTCTCACAGAGACCAGCCCATGTCTTACTGTTACT
>NW_007042951.1:0-862 GCF_000164805.1 Carlito syrichta
TCTCTTGCTGTAACTCCCACTTATTGGCCGGGTGCAGTGGCTCATGCCCGTCACCCCAGAACTTTGGGAGACAGAGGCAAGAAGATCGCCTGAGTCCAGGGGTTCAAGACTGGCCCGGGCAACTTGGCAAGACCTCATCCCTACAATAAATCAAAAAAATCAGCCAGGTGTGGTGCCGTGCATCTACGGTTCCAGCTACCCGGAAGGCTGAGGTGGAAGGATCACCTGAGCTCAGAGGTCGAGGCCGTGGTGTCTGTGAGACCGTCACAGAACTCCTGCCTGAGTGACAGAGTGAGACTCCAACTCACAAAAAACAATCCCACTTGTAAGTCACAAGATGTGGCATTTGATTTTCTGCTCTGGAAACACAGGATTTGGACAGATGCCTGTAACCTGTATCTCTAGCAAGAGAGAGCTGAGTGCTGTCTTCAGAGAATCCCGTCCTGCCCTTTCCACGCTATGCACTTCCCCCGACCCCAGAATGACCAGAGCAGCTAACGTGCCTCACGCTGTGCAGAGTCACTCATGAGTAACCAGAAAGCAGGAAAAGGCCCTTTGGAAGACCTCTCCAGTCAGCTCAGCTGATGAATATGAAAGCCTTGAAACACTGGGGGTGAAAACTCGGGTCCCTTGGTTGAATAAGAAAGGAAAGTTACTCTGGTGTGTCTTCAGTTCTACCCTTGACGAGTCACGATGCATGACATTTTCCACCAAACCGTATCTGCTGTTCACCCTGCCTACTTAATAAATACCTGCCCTGTCCCAGAATGTAATACGATAGCTGTAACTGTAGAGAAGGTTTGCCTGGGCTCCCTGCTTCAGAATTACTTCTTAGACTCCAAAGGAATGCCACCATCTTGTT
>NW_007042952.1:0-9087 GCF_000164805.1 Carlito syrichta
TGTTTTGTAGTTTTCATTGTAAAGATCTTTCACATTTCTGGTTAGAAGATGCCAAGGTATTTCATTTTCTTTGTGGCTATTGTGAATGGAATTGTGCTTTTTATTTGGGTTTCTGTTTGTTTATTATTGGTGTAAAGAAATGTGATCGTCTTTTGCACATTTACTTTATGCCCTGAGACTTTACCAAAGTCTTTTATCAGTGTAAGGAGGTTTTTGACAGATTCTCTTGGGTTTTCAGAGTACACAATCGTGTCATCTGCAAAGAGTGATAACTTGATTTCCTCTTTTCCTATTTGGATACCCCTGATTGCCTTCTCTTCTCTGATTGCTCTAGCCAGGACTTCCAATACTATATTGAACAGGAGGGGTGAGAGTGGGCATCCTTGTCTTGTTCCAGTTTTCAGGGGAAATGGTTCCAATTTTTGTCCGTTTAGGAGTATGCTGGCTGTGGGTTTCTCGTAGATGGCTTTTACTATTTTGAGGTATGTTCCATCTATGCCTAAATGTTCAAGGGTTTTTATGAGGAAGGGGTGCTGGATTTTATCAAAAGCTTTTTCTGCGTCTAGTGATATAATCATGTGGTTTTTGCTTTGACATATGTTGATGTATTTAATTATGTTCATGGTTTTATGAATGTTGAACCAGCCTTGCATCCCAGGGATAAAGCCTACTTGGTCATGATGGATGATTTTTGAGATGTGCTGTTGAATTCGGTTTGCTAGGATCTTGTTGAGAATTTTAGCTTCTATGTTCATCAAAGATATTGGCCTGTAGTTCTCTTTGTTTGTTGGGTCTTTACCTGGCTTGGGTATCAATGTGATGTTAGCTTCTTAAAATGATTTGGGGAGAGTTTCATCTTTCTCAATCACCTGGAATACCTTCAGTAGGATTAGTATCTGCTCCTCCTTAAATGTCTTGTAGAATTCTGCTGGAAAGTCATCTTGTCCAGGGCTTCATTTGGAGGTAGTTTTCATATTACATAATCAATTCCCTTGATTGTTATTGGTCTATTTAGGGTCTCAATTTCTTCTTGTTTCAACCAAACAGGTGGTGTGATGTCAGAAAGTCCTCCATTTCCTTGAGGTTTTCAAGTTTGTTTCCATACAAGTTTACACATTAGTCTCTAATGATCTTTTGTATTTCTTCAGGGTTAGATGTGACTTCATCTTTTGTGTTTTTGATTGTATTTATTTGGGCTTTTTCTCTCTTTTTCTTGGTCAGTCTTGCTAAGGAACCATCAATCTTGTTTATCCTTTCAAAGAACCAGCTTTTTGTTTCATTGATTTTTTTGTCTTATCTTTTTGTCTTCTATGTCCTGGATTTCGGCTTTTATTTTGGTGATCTGGATTATTCTGCTGAAGTTAGGGTTTTAGTGGTCTTGCTTTTCCAGCTTCCTTAGGTGGCTTGTTAGGCTGTTAATCTGTGATCCTTCCATTTTCTTCATGTGTGCTTTTAGAGATATGGATTCCCCTCTTACTACAGCTTTCAGGGCATCCCAGATATTTTGGTAAGATGTCTCTTCATTTTCATTTGTTTCCAGATATCTTTTAATCTCTGTTTTGATTTCATCAGTGACCCAGGAGTTGTTTAGCATCATGCTGTTTAGCGTTCATGTCTTTGTGAGTTCGGGGAGAACCTTGTTTGTGTTGATGTTTATTTTTATTCTATTGTGGTCTGAGAAGGTGCATGATAAAATTTCAATCTTTTTAAATTTGCATATCCTTGATTTATGGCCAAGTATGCGGTCGATCTTAGAGTACATTCCATGTGGTGATGAGTAGAATGTATATTCTGTGTTCATTGGATGGACTTTTCTGAAGGTATCAATTAAGTCCATTTGGTCAAGAGTCACATTGAGGTTTCGGATCTCGTTGCTGATTTTTTGTCCTGATGATCTGTCTAGGGTTGTGAGTGGGGTATTGAAGTCCCCAACTATGATAGTGTTAGAGTTTATATATTTTTTGAGTTTACATAGAAGCTGCTTTATGAATGTTGGCGCTCCTCTGTTGGGTGCATATATGTTTAAGATGGTTATTTCTTGTTGGTGGATTTAACCTTTTATCATAATGTAGTGGCCTTCTGTATATTTTGTAAATTTTTGATAGCTTAAAGGGTATTTTGTCTGAAATTAAGATCACGACTCCTCCTTTCTTTTGTGTTCCATTTGCCTAAAAGTTTGTTTCCCGTCCTCTTACTTTGAGTCTGTGAATGTCCTTTCTAGTGAGGTGAGTCTCTTGAAGGCAATAAATTGTTGCCTGGTCATATTTTATCCATTTTGCCATTCTGTGTCTTTTCAGTGGTGCATTTAGTCCATTCACATTTAGGCTAATTATTGAAATGTGAGAGTTGATCCCTGTCATAAGGTTCTTACAGAATTGTTGTTCCTGTCTGTTTGTTGTCTTTCTTTTGGTTTTGGAGTTGGTTCATGTGTGTTGTTAATCTTTTGCCTGTACTTTTGTGAAGAAAGTTGTTGTTCTTCTTTCCTTTTCTTCTGTGTTCAGTATTTTCTTAAGTGTTTCTTGTAGGGGTGGTCTGGTGGCAGTGTAGGTTCTTAGGGATTGGGTATCTGAGAAAGATTTCATTTCTCTTTCTGTGATGAAGCTTAGCTTGGCTGGGTAGATTATTCTCAGTTGAAATTGTTTATCTTTTATAATTTGAAGATAGGACTCCAAGCTCTCCTAGTCTGGCAGGTTTCTGTAGATAAATCTGATGCTATTCTAGTTGGTCTTCCCTGATAGGTAGTCTGACATTTTCCCCTTGCTGCCTTTAGAATTTTTTCTTTTTCTTTCTTTTTTTTTTTTTGAGTTGGAGTCTCACTCTGTCACCCAGACTGGAGTGCAGTGGCTGCTCCTGGCCACCGCAGCCTCAGCCTGCTGAGCTCCAGCGATCCTTCTGCCTCAGCCTTCCAAGTAGCCAGAATTACAGGCATGCGCTACCACGTCTGGCTGATTTTTTGATTTATTGTAGAGATGAGGTCTCGCCACCCTGGCAGGTCTCGAACCCATGGGCTCAGGCAATCCACTCACCTCAGCCTCCCAAAGGCACGGGATTACAGGCTGAGCCACCAGGCCTGGCTAGAATTTTTTCTTTTATAGCTACTTTGTTTAGGCAAATTAATATGTGTCTGAAATTTGGTCTTTTTATTTGCAGTCTTGCAGGGGTTCTCTGAATCTCTTGTGTTTGAATTTTTGCATCACTGATAAGATGGGGGAAGTTTTTTTGAATGATCTCATGAAATGTTTGTTCCAGTGTGACCTCTGACTCTCTCTCTCTCTGCCTCAGGAAGGCCAATTCCTCTTAGATTGGGTCTCTTGAAGTAATCATTCATCTCTTGAAGGTTTTGTTCTGTCTTTTAAAACTTCTTTTCTGGGTTTTTGATGGTTTGGGTTACTTCTGTATTTTGGTCTTCAATCTCTGAGATTGTTTCTTCTGCTTGGCTAATTCTGCTTTCCATGCTTATTAGTTTATTTATTTCCATCACAGTATTCTTTACTGCTATTATTTCTGTCATCAGCTCCTTCCTATTTTCCTCTTGTCTCTACTCAATTTTCTCATTCTCTCTATTAATGCCTTGATGACTGGGTTTGTTATATGTGACCAGTCATTCTGGGGGCTCTTCACTGTTTGTGTTATTAAAACAAATTAATGGAAACCCCAAAGAGACCAATTACAATCCACAAAATGTAACCAGTAATAAAAAAAATTACTCACCAAAATTCTGGTGCCTGCTGTCTTCACAGCTGAATTCTACAAAGCATACAATAAAGAGATGATAGCAAAACTGCTAAAATTATTGCATACAATTGAGAAAGAGGGAGTCCCTCCTAATTCTACAAAGCAAACATCATCTTGTTACCAAAAAATGGCAAAGCCAACATAATGAAAGAAAGCTGCAGCCCAATTACTCTGATGAACGTAGATGTGAAAATCCACAACAAAATTCTAGCAAACCACATCCAACGTACAGTACATCAGAAACAAATTATCCATAATGATTTGGTGAGACTTATTTCTGGCATGCAAGTCTGACACAACATACACAAATCGATATACATAATTCACCAAATAAACAGAGGTTATGGAAAAAGGACTTCATGATTATCTCAATAGATGCTGAAAAAGCACTTGATAAAATCCAACATCTCTTCAGGATAAACCACTTATCCATCTAAGTATTACAGGAACATTCCTCAAAATAAGAACCATCTATGAAAAACCCACAACTAGCAAAATATTTAATGGACAGAAGATGGAAGCATTTTCCTTAGAACTAGAACAAGACAAGGATGCTAATGGTCACTATTCCTATTTAACATAATACTGGAAATCTTAGAGCAATTAGGCAAGAGAAAGAAGTAAAAATGTATCCAAATAAGGTGCTATAAGGTTAAATTATCTATCTTCACAGATGATAGGAATCTATGGAAAACTCTAAATTTTCCACAAAAAGACTCCTAGCACTCATAAGTGACTTCAATAAAGTCTCAGGTTACTAATCAGCACTCAAAAATCAGTTGCATTTTTATATACCAACAACTTTCAAAATGAGAACCCAATCAACAACACAATCCCATTTACAATAGACACACACATAAAAATAAAATACCTTGAAATATATCTAATCGAAGAGGTGAAAAGTCTATACAGAGAACTACAATACAGTGCTGGAAGAAATCAAACATGGCATAAACAAATGGAATCACATTCTATGCTCATTATTTGGAAAAATCAATATGGCTAAAATGCTCCTACTATCTCAAGCAATCTACAAATTCAATGCAGTCCCTATCAAATTACCAGTATCATCTTTCACATATCTAGAAAACAACAATACTTAAATTCATATGGAAAAAAGTAAGAGCCACAATAGTTAAAGCAATACTAATAAAAACAACAAATTCATGAACATCACATGACCAGACTTCAAATGTTACTTCAAGACTATTGTAACCAAAACAGCATGATATTTATATAAAAATAGACATAAAGAACATTAGAACAAAATTAAAAACCCAAAAATAAACCTAGTCTTATAACCATCTTATCTTTGACAAAACCAACAGCAATAACAACAACAGCAAATGCCACTGGGGAAAATACACCTTATCTAAAAAATGGTGCACGGAAAACTAGCTAATCCTATAAAAAAGAAAAATTCTGGACCCCTTCCTCTCAACAAATACAAAAATTAACTCAAGGTTAATTAAAGACTTGCATGTAGGACCTCCAACTATAAATATCCTAGAAGAAAGCCTAGGACATTGGCATAGGCAATGAATTCATGATTAAGACCTTAAAAGTAAAAGCAGCAAAAACCAAAATTGACAAGTGAAATCTGTGAAACAAAAGTGCTTTCTACACAGCAAAAGAAAGCATAAAGTGAGTAACAAAACCACAAAATGGGAGAAAATATTTGCTAGCTATCCATCTGACAAAAGACTAACATACAGAATCTACAAAGAACTCAAACAAATTGACAAGGAAGGAAAAAAAAGGACTAATAGCCCCATCAAAAAGTGGGTAAAGGACATAAACATATGCTTCTCAAAGGAAGACATTCAAACAGCCAACAAACATTATGAAAAAATATTCAATCTATATTTTTCTGATGATTCACTAATCATCAGAGAAATGTAAATTTATAACACAGTAAGATAGCATCTTACATCAGTCAGAGTGCTGTTTATTATAAAGTCAGAAAACAGCAGATGTTGTCAAGGTTGTGGAGAAAGGGTAATGCCTCTACACAGTAGGTGAGGATGTAAGCTAGTCCATCTCCTGTGGAAAGCAGTTTGGAGATTTATCAAGTAACTAATACCCAAAGGAGCACAACTCACTCTACCAAAAAGACACCTGCACTCACATATTTATTTAAGCACAAAACACAATAACAAAAATAAGGAAGCAACTTAGGTTCCTATTAACAGTGGACCAGCTAAAAGAAATACGGTACATATACATCATGGAATACTATGCAGTTATACAAATATATATCTTTTGCAGCAAAATGGACGCAGTTACAGATTATTATCCTAAGAAAATTATCACACAAATAAAAAATCGAGTACCAATTGTTCTCCCTGATAAGTGTAAGCTAAACACTGATTACAGGCACAAAGATGGGAACAACAGACACTGGGAAACTCTTAAGTGGGGAGAAGGAGGTATGTAAAAGTTAAAAACTGTTCACTGGCTGCTATGTCCACCACCTGAGTGATGGCCTCAATAGAATCCCAAACTTCACCATCACGCAATACACCTATGTAACAAATGCTCATGTATCCCTTGAATCTAAGAAATACAAGAAACATAAATAATAGAGTCTATTGCCTCCCTTCTCTCTCTCTCTCTCTCTCTCTCTAGTCATGCAATATCTGCTCCCTTTCTCCTTCTGTCATGAGTGGAAGTTTTCAGAAGCAGATGATGGTATCACATTTCTTGTATAGCCCACTGAACACTCTTTTCTTTATAATTTACAAAAAAGTATTAATGGGAAAAATTCTCAATAAAAAATAGTTTACTCAGCAAATCTGTCTTTCCAAATTTAAGGATAAATAAAACTTTCCAAAACAGAAAAAGCTAGGAGAATTCATCATCACTAGGCCTGCTTTGTAAGGAATTCCTAAGGGGAGTTCTTTATGGTGAAATAAAATGCTACTTATTCATAGGATAAAATTTACAAAAGCACAAGACTTAATCATATAAGTAATACATAGCCATATTCAAAACACTTCAGGATTGCAAAAGTGCTGTGTAAAGTAATTATATACTCAGTATGGAGTTAAGTTATTTAAAAAATAGCTAAAATACATTGTCATAGGGTACATGTCACAAATGAAATAAAGTCTGCATCAAAAACATAAAATGTATGTATAGAGATAAAAGACGAGTTATTATATGCAATCAAAACTGTCAGTTTGAAATATACTATTATTAGAATAAGATATTATATTAATTTTCACAGTAAAGCAAAACAAAAATTTCTAGCAGACACAAATAGCAAAAATAGAAAGAATTCAAAGCATACCACTACAGAAAACCATAAAATCAAGGAAGACAGAAAGAGAATAAGAAGGAAACAAAGTATCTACAAAACAATCATGAAACGATTAACTACATGACATTAGTAAGTCATTACCTTCAATAATTGCCTTGAATATAAACAGATTAAACTTTCAATAAAAGTGCAGTGAATGAATTAATTTTAAAAATTGTCAAACATATGTTTAAAATAAAATACAGACTAAAATGGAAGAGATTGTAAAAATATATTCCACACAAATGAAAACCAAAAAGGAGCAGGAGTAACTCAATTTATATTAACCAAAGGAGACTTTAAGTCAAAAACTGAAAAAGAAAAGTGCAAATGACCTTTTGTAATAATAAAGCATTAATTCATCATAAGGATATAACAATTATAAATATGAAAGGGACCTCGTCCCCCTCAAAAAATAAATTATTTTTTGAAGGGTGGACCCCTTTTAGTACAGGCTTCCCTTGTGAGGTTGGTATTCTAGAAACCTATTGGTATACAGTTAGCATTGTTGTGAGAGGCTGCATTTGTCTTCAATGAATTTTATTTAGAGATTCTTTCAATGCATTTGCCTATTTCCTGGTGGATGGTTTGCACAAAAATCCTGCCAGTACCACACTTGAGTGTTCAGTAGTTTTTGGCCAAAACCAGCAGTATCCCTGTAGCCCACCCTCCTTATTCACCCAATCTTGCCCCAAAATATTTTTTGTTGTTGTTGCCCCAGATAAAAAAAGTACCCAAAAGGAAACGTTTTGCAAGTGTGGAAGAGATGAAACAAAAAACAACAGAAGCACTAAAAGACATCAAAATTGACAAGCTCAAAAACTGTTTCGAGCAGTGAAAAAAGTATCTCAATAGGTGTATTGCATCAAAGAGTACTCTGAAGGTGACTGAAGTTCAAACATGTAAGAATAAATAATTTTTTATAAATAAACTTTTGGTTTTGGGGTGTCCTCCCTCATATATTGTAGCCAGCATTTTAGCAAATAAATATACACAACATCTATCATATGAACTGTAGAGAGGGATAGGTTGCAATACAATAATAGCAGTTGACTTCAATATTCTACTTTCAATAGTGAACAAATTAACCAGGCAGAAAATTAATAGATGAACTTAACAGATATAGACAGAACTTTTTAATCTAACAACAACATGACTCACATTATTTTTAAGTGTACATGTAACATTCTATAGGATAGAATATATATTAGGCCACAAGACAATTCTTAGCAAATTTAAGAAGATTGGAGTCATATCAAGTACTTTTGAACACAGCGGTATAAAACTGAAAATCATTAACTAAAGAAATTTTAGAAAATTCACAAATACATGGAAATTAAACATGTTCCTGAATACCAAGTGGCTCAAGAAAGAAATTAAAAGTAAAATTAAAGACAAGCAAAGAATCACACACAACAGAGCAAAATGAGATTTAGCAAAACCAGTTCTGTGTAGAAAGCTTATGCATTAACTGCCTACATCAAATAAGAAAATTTCAAATATGCAAATGAATGTACAACACAAGAAAAAAATAATAAGAAACAAACTAAGCCCAATGTTACCAGAACAAAAAAAAATGAAAATCAGAACAGAAAAAATTGAAATAGAAACTTGAAAAACAATAGAAAAATAAACACATCTAACAGTTTTTTTAAAAGATAAACAAAATTGACAAATGTTTAACTAGATTAGCTAAAAAAAAATTCATTCTTTTGAGAAGTGTCTCTTCATACATTTTGCCCACTTTGTAATGGGTTTTTGTTTTTTGTTTTTCCTTTTTGGCACGTTTGAATTCCTTATAAATCCTAGATGTTTGGCCTTTGTCAGATATACAGAGCAGCCAACAGATACATGAAAAAATCCTCAGCCCCACTAATTATCAAAGAAATGCAAATTAAAACCACACTGAGACACCACCTAACTTCAGTCAGGTCATCATCAATAATTCAAAAACAACAGATGCTGGAGAGGTTGAGGCAGGGAAAGGTAACACTTCTATACTGTTGGTGGGAGTGTAAACTAACACAACCTTTGTGGAAAACAGTTTGGTG
>NW_007042953.1:0-859 GCF_000164805.1 Carlito syrichta
TAGCGATGAGGTCTTGCTGCCCAGGCGGATCTTGAACCTGCGGACTCAGGCAATCCACTCACCTCAGCCTCCCAAAGGCGCGGGATGACAGACTGAGCCACCGAGCCCGGCTAGAGGTATGAGCTTTTAAAATATGAAAAGAGCCAGGCTCCACAGAATTCATGCTCCACGGAAATAGTTTTAGAATATATTCTGGGGAGAAAAAGGAAAGGGTGGTAAGGGAATCTGGAGTTTAAATTGGTATTGGAAAACCACTAAGTGGGTGATTATACCATAGGATTTTGTAGAACTCACTGCAAATAAAAGATAAATATTACAAAAAAGCAATAGTGTAGTCTAATTATTTGTTTAGAAAGCAGAAAGCAAGATAGGAAATTGCTGCCAAAAAACAAACCTAGTAGTGTACATGTGTGTGTGAACACTCCTTTAACAACTAGTTGCTAGATCTCTACTTCCTTCTAATTGCTGTGTAACTATTTTTACCTGGTAAGAAAATATCAAAATTCACTCTAAGTATATAAATCATCCTTCGATAAATTACTTTTGCAAATTAATTTTATGAAACTTTTCCTTAACCTCTTCTAACCTACACAAAAGACAACAGTCATTTTAAAAGACATAATTTTTACTCTTCTATTTAAATATAAGGCAGTATTTTTAAAAATTTGAAAACACAGCTGGGTTCGGTGGCTCAGCCTGTAATCCCTCGCTTTGGGAGGCTGAGGTGAGTGGATTGCCTGAGCCCACGGGTTCGAGACTCCCCTGGGCAACTTGGCGAGACTTCATCTCTACAATAAATAAATTTTTAAAAAATCAGCCAGGTGTGGTAGCGCGTGCCTGTAATTCTGGCTACACGGAA
>NW_007042953.1:2278-3453 GCF_000164805.1 Carlito syrichta
GCCGAACCCATTACAGCTCTCTTGTTTCAGTTGTTAACACTGATTTTTTTCAATGAAAATTTTTCATTAGATGCCATCACATGACTTACATTCAGTAATAACCTAGATTAAGATATATACTGGAGCCTTGCTTTAGCATTGTCTTTGGAGAAGAGTCATTTTAGTGATTATTGAGTCATTTTAGAAGGGGTCTCTTTGACTCTAGCAAATTCTCAAAGGTAGGACCTATCTCAGTCTAAACTATTTCTGGCTTTTAGTAGAGTCACCTAAAGTAATGTCCAATACAAATTAATAATGCTATGTACATAAATTTTTTTGTGTAAATAAATACATGCATGCATTTGTAATTGTTTTTATTTTTTTCAGTAAGATAAAACTTAGAGGCTGAAAAATGTAACTCTAATCCACTGTGCTTTAGAATAAAGAGCCCACACAAAAACAGGAAACTTAAATTCTCACCCTATTTAATTTCTGTGACAAATTAGTTTCTTCAAGATTCAGTCTCTGTATATATGACAAATGAAAAAAATCTCCAAGATTTATGCAAATTCTAAAGTATTATATTTACTTTGTCATTAGTTCAGGAAAATATGATAGATCACTTCTTGATTTGCACTACAAGAAACCAGGTGCCATGAAATGAAAATGTAACATGCACTTCTGTCTGCCAAAGTGTGTGCATTATATGTTCTGCTTTGGAATAAAATGGGATGCCAAGTAAATTGCACCGTGGGTATTACTAAGGATACACTGTGTCAAAACATCTGTAGGTGAGGCCTCCATATATATCTATAGTAATAAACCCTTCAGGTGATCATTTTTTATCCTGAAGTTAGGAATAACTCATTTATAAAATTGCACTTACTTTAAAATTATAGATAGATAAACATATTTCATAGAAACCTGCAGTCTTTCTGATCTGAATAAAAGAAAGCTCTATATTCAGACTAACAGACTGACTTTTCAGTTAAAAAGAACTAAAACTGCAGATTTAGTAGTAACCATCCTAAAGTTTGAGAGCCTATAGGGGCTACAAGTCTCTCTGAAGAAGCAGAATAATTTAGTCTCCTGAACACTGAGTATCACAAAACCATTCTTGCCTATCTTGATACCCTCTCAAGTGGACTTGAAGTTGAGCCATCCCCAAGTAAGATTTCCTGACCCCTGTCTCTTTT
>NW_007042953.1:3473-4272 GCF_000164805.1 Carlito syrichta
AAATCAAACACTCAAATGAGACGAGGAGGACACTATAGCTCACAGGTCATCAATTCCTCTTCTCTGCATAATATAGGAACACAATCTAGGCCAGAAAAACATAGCCGAACCCATTACAGCTCTCTTGTTTCAGTTGTTAACACTGATTTTTTTCAATGAAAATTTTTCATTAGATGCCATCACGTGACTTACATTCAGTAATAACCTAGATTAAGATATATACTGGAGCCTTGCCTTAGCATTGTCTTTGGAGAAGAGTCATTTTAGTGATTATTGAGTCATTTTAGAAGGGGTCTCTTTGACTCTAGCAAATTCTCAAAGGTAGGACCTATCTCAGTCTAAACTATTTCTGGCTTTTAGTAGAGTCACCTAAAGTAATGTCCAATACAAATTAATAATGCTATGTACATAAATTTTTTTGTGTAAATAAATACATGCATGCATTTGTAATTGTTTTTATTTTTTTCAGTAAGATAAAACTTAGAGGCTGAAAAATGTAACTCTAATCCACTGTGCTTTAGAATAAAGAGCCCACACAAAAACAGGAAACTTAAATTCTCACCCTATTTAATTTCTGTGACAAATTAGTTTCTTCAAGATTCAGTCTCTGTATATATGACAAATGAAAAAAATCTCCAAGATTTATGCAAATTCTAAAGTATTATATTTACTTTGTCATTAGTTCAGGAAAATATGATAGATCACTTCTTGATTTGCACTACAAGAAACCAGGTGCCATGAAATGAAAATGTAACATGCACTTCTGTCTGCCAAAGTGTGTGCATTATATGTTCTGCTG
>NW_007042954.1:0-1100 GCF_000164805.1 Carlito syrichta
GACATACAGATCACAGAGTTGACATTTCTCTAGAAGAAAACATGAAGAGCTTGAAACAATTTGCGAATGTGCTTAGTCTTAAACCTAAATCCTAATACCATTTAGTCCTTGTTAATTATTAATAAAACAGAAAAGAATCTGTGTCTAAATGCAGTTAGTTTCTAGGGGTCATAATTAGCAGTGTAAGAATTAAACTCCAAACATACAAGAAAAACTAAAGTAGCATTCCAAAATGATGTACATTTGATAGCTTTAAAGTTCACGAACTCAGACTCATATTTGGTTCCAGTTATGTAAGCCTAGACATCACCCAGCTTCCAAATATTATCACAGAATATTTGTTTTAAATTTGTTTTAAATCTGCCATGAAAACCTGCCCATAGTCTAAACATGAGTTTTAGCAGATGAGAAAAAATGATTCTGGTGTTTGAATCACACTGTCTCAGCAAGGGAGTCACAGAAACCTGCCAAGGCAGTAGGCCAATGACTCCAAATTAACTTCATTACTGAATTAAATAAACACAACTACACTAATGTAAAATATTATCTTCATTTAAGCTAATGCTTTAAACAGTATGTACCGTGTTTTTAAGACAGAGCTTTAAATATATTAGTTTACTACAATTTACCACAGAGCATGGATCTGTGAAATTAATTCTTTAGAAAGCAGAGTCCCTTACCCCAAATTACAAGGAGGCTCCACAAATGTTACAGCTATGTTCATTTTCTTTTGCTAAGATTACACAAATGAGATGTATATAACAAAGACTTATTGACATAAAGACTCTTGCTTGTAAAACAGTTGAATCAATATTACTAAATAAGACAGTACATGAGTAATTTCATCCAGATTTATACAGCACCTAGAATATTATTGTCAACTCCATGTATTTCAACAAAGTTTCTATGTAAAGACATAATCTTGACTAAATTAAAATCAGAGTTTTCTACTGCTTAACTTTGATGAAACACTGTCATGTCTACTGACAAACAAAAAATTAAGTTTCATCCTCTATAATGCAAATTACCAGCAATTTGGTACAATTTTTTCCCTAAGATTTCTTTCAGCTAGTTAAAGAATGGAAGTGAATTCTAAGTTA
>NW_007042955.1:0-754 GCF_000164805.1 Carlito syrichta
AGGTTTGGCTAGCATTCTTTCTTTTTTGTTTTCTAATTGTTGTGAGATTTTCAGAGATTTTTGGTTTTTGGGGCTGTTTTCTTTTTTTTCATTTTTATTTTAGTTTCAGGGTATGCACATGCATTGGATGAGTGGACAACACTATGTTTGTTTATCTACCTGTTGATGGACACTTTGGCTGCTTTCACCTTTTGGCGATTGTAACAAACACAGGAGTACAAATGTCTGTATGAGTACCTGCTTTCAGTTCCTTTGAGATAGATACCAGAAGTGGAATTACTGGGTCATATGTGAACTCCATGTTCAATCTACATAGATTAGTGGCCATATTGTTTTGCACAGTGGCTGCATCATTTTACTATATTCTTCCTTATTTAGGGATAAATAATATGTGTTTCTGATACATCACATTTTGTTTATCTATTCATCTCTTGATGGACACTCAGGTTGTTTCCAACTTTTGGGTATTGTGACTAATGGTTCCATAAATATTCATACTAGTTTGTGTTGGAATACCTGTTTTCTTTCACAGTACAACCAGTCTTTACTTAACATTGTCAATAGGTCCTTGGACACTGCTACTTTAAGTGAAATGATTTATAATAAAAACAACTTTACCGCAGGCTAATTGATATAAACAAGAGTTAAGTTCCTAGAGCATTTTTCTGGGCAGAGAATATCACCAAACTTCTAAATAAATATCAAAACATCTCTAATGTTAAACATTGAAATGACTGTGAGCTCTCTATTCACT
>NW_007042956.1:0-340 GCF_000164805.1 Carlito syrichta
CGGATTGGTTTTACTTCTGTTTGTTCAATCTACTATTCTTTATGTATGCCCTCTTACTTTGTTCAATTCTGGAGTTGCACTGTAGGTTGGGGGTGGTCCTTTTTGCAGTTTTGAGATTTATTTAAGGGGGGAGCTATGATTCAAAATTTATCTGCAGGTCCTGGTATTTGCTGACAGGTATGTGAATAATCTGGAGCCCACTTCCCACTGCCTTGGAATCTGTCTGTGCAGTGGGGCTGTAGGTTTACTCCCTGAAATAAAATGTGGTTAGCAGAGGGTAGAGAATGGAGCAGACAGTGGGTTGAAGAGGGGGGTGGAGAGATAGAGGAGTAAGGTGGGA
>NW_007042957.1:0-825 GCF_000164805.1 Carlito syrichta
AGACTTTCAAGAGCTTTTGGAAAGCAGCAGCTATCAGGGGCTAGGATTGTTCTCCGAGCGGATGTCCACCGAGCTCCCATACTGTTGGTGCAGGTGTGGAATCTCTAGGCTTTTTCTTCAGTTATTCATTGGAAGGCATTCATCGGCATTTCGGACACCAATCCTCAGCCACGTATAGTAAAATGAATTCAATTAGAAACCATGCCAAGTGGGATTGATTTCTGGGAAACATGTGTAGCACAACGTACAAAACGTAAATGTCATTTCAACAAAACTCAACAAAGGAAAATTCCGCACTAGCAGTATAAAAGTAGCCACATACAACCTTCTTTATTGAGGTCGAAGGGATTTGAGAAAAATTCACACTGATTCATGATACAAACACTAAAATGTAACTCAGAATAGAAGACAACCTCCTTCACCTGATAAAGGCCACATAGGAACACACAAAACTATCATGATTACGCCATGGTGAAACTTTCAGCTTTTCCCTGAAGATCAAGAAGTATATGTGGATATAGTCTTCCACCACTTCCCTTCAAGATAGGGTTAAGAATGCTGAACAGAACAATTAAACAAAAAACAATTTTTCAAGGTATCCTCACGGGAGACGAAGGAGTAAAGTTAACTCAGTTCTCATAGACACGACGCTACGTATAGACAGCTCCAACAAGTTCACCAGACACACACACACATACACACACACTCACACACACACACTCACCCTTTCAGAACTCAAAATTCAGCATTGTTGCGGGACACAAATTCAACATACAAACACCTGGTGTCTCTCTACCACTTTCAAAGTCCACCTGAAGAAACCAC
>NW_007042958.1:0-806 GCF_000164805.1 Carlito syrichta
GCTCCCCAGGTAGGAAAATGAGCAAAGAGGGGAGCTTGGACCTCTCTTGTTCTCCCATTCAACCAGCGAGGTAATGCTTTGGGTTGATGTTTAAGAATCATTGTGGAGAAAGGGAATTCTTGTGCACTCTTGGTGGGAATATAAATTATTACAGCTGTCTGGAAAATAGTATGGCAGTTCCTCGGAAACTAAAAAGAGAACTACCATGTGATCCAGTAATTCCACTTCTGAGTGTTTACCCAAAAGATCTGAAATTGGCATGTTAAAAGGATCTCTGTGCTCCCATATTGATTGCAGCAGTATTCACAATAACCAAGTTATGAAATCAAACTTAGTGTCCACGAATGGATGAATGGATGAATGGATAAAGAAAAGGTCACACACACACACACACACACACACACACACAGACACACGCACGCACTACTATCCAGCTTTTAAAAAGAAAGCAAAAATCTGTTATTTGTGACAACATGCACAGGATTGGAGAACATTATGCTAAGTAAAACAAGCCAAGCAAGAGAAACAAATACATGTTCTCACTTACATGTGGGATCTAAAACAATCAATCAAACTCAAACTAGCAGAGGAGAACGGTGGTGACAGAGGCTGGGGGTATAAGGGGAACAGGGAGATGATGGTCAAAGAGTGAAAAGACTCACACAGGAGAAATGCTTTTTCCCCCTCTGTGATATATTGCACAGACTGGTGAATATGGTAAATAACAATGTATTGGACATTTCAAAATTGGTAAGAGAGTAAACTGCAAAGGTTTTCACTGCAAGAAATAAGTATTTGAGGTAAAG
>NW_007042959.1:0-738 GCF_000164805.1 Carlito syrichta
CCAGTGGATCTTGGAGGTTTTTCAAGATGAGTTGTTTGAGTATTTGAGGATTTCATTCTCTGTCCTGATTTGGAAATATTCTTGTACCAATACCAGGCTGTGTTGATTACTGTAAATATATAGTAAAATTTGAAGTCTGGAACTGCGATAGCTCCTGCTTTGTTTCTTTTGGTAAGTTTCTTTTGGCTATTCATGATGGTTTTTGGTTTCATATGAATTCTTTTTTGTAATTTCCAGGTCTGAGATGATGTTAACTTAATGGTTTTTTCATTGAATCTGTAGATTGACTAAAATTCTAATCCTTACATTAAAAGAGGTAAGTAAAATCAGAGAAACAAGCATGTCAAATTGTCATTCATGACATCAGCCTCAGACCTGTGAAATCATAAAGAGAGGGACCTTGACTACTGAGCAATCCTTAGGCTTCAAGCAGTAGTGTACAGTGCTCTGCCAAATGCGGTAGACACGTTGAATTTCATTCCAACGAAGTGAAGATAACCATGTGTTCACATGGTGAACACATCCAAAAATTTTCCCAGAGGTAAGTGACCATTCAAGAATCCTCTAAATGAGGTAGTCTTTTTTTTTTTTTTTTTTAAGCAGTCTTTATTGAGATGACCGAAAAATCTCCCAAACTGGTAGGGGACCTGGGGGAATTGCACACGAAGTAGACTTTTTTTTTTTTTTTTTGAGTTGGAGTCTCACTCAGTCGCCCAGACTGGAGTGCAGTGGCTGCTT
>NW_007042960.1:0-857 GCF_000164805.1 Carlito syrichta
CCCAGCAGGTCTAGGCTGCGGTGGCCGGGAGCGGCCACTGCACTCCAGTCTGGGTGACAGAGTGAAACTCCAACTCAAAAAAACAAACAAACAAATAAATAAATATATATATATACATATAAAAAGAACCTTGGCTCAATTAAAAAAAAAGAAATATACCATCCAAATTTAAAACCAGCATCTATGTATTATTTTAAAAAGAGCAGCAAGGCATGTGGTTGCCATTTTCACCTTGACCCTCCACTGTCACAGGAAGGGAACCACACAGACAACAGGATTGAGGAAGTCCTCTCGCCAGTCTAGAGTGTGAGTTACTGGAGAAACAACTTGCTTTCACAGACATGAAGGAGAAGACAGCAGGAACAGAGCACCTACACTTGCGTGTCTGAGATAATTCCAGAAGTTTGGGGACTGATAGACCTGACTTACAGTTAGACCAGTGTCGACAATTAGAACTACAAAAAAGTTGGAAATTATGGTAGCACGTGGCCAGTGGGCAGTGTTATTTTCCCTATGTGCACAAATACAAAGACATTTCTCTCTGATCTTAGGTAAACTAGTTTCACTATCCATACATAGAAGTTAGGAATCATAGCATTTCTGATATTCAAACGTATAGAAGGTGTTATACAGAGCAAATTCCCCTTTTTTTCCTTTGAAAAATCATGGTTCTTCAAGATGTATTATTAATTTTTGGACATCGTAGATATTAAAATCTAATTCTCATTTTGAAACATTTCGAAATCCATGCATCAGTGATAGGAATTTTTATATTAAATTCTGAAAAACTAACTTAATCATTTTTATTCCTATTCATTTTTTTTGGAGTGACACTGCTGAAGGGGCTGATAAGTAGG
>NW_007042961.1:0-692 GCF_000164805.1 Carlito syrichta
GGTTTTGGCTCAAAAGTCAGGGAAGCCTTCCCTGATTAAAATCTATATTAAAATCTTAACTTTTTTCCCTTCTTTTTTTCTCTATGTAACAAATCATTATGTACTCACTCTGTGATTTACTTACTTGTATATTAGCTATTTCTCTCTATCCATATGCATTTCACAAGGATAAGGACTATTTACTGTGTGTGGTGTTCAGTGGTAGACTCTTGATATCTGTAATAGTTTTAGGAACATATGAAGTTTTAGGTAAATGAACATACAGATGTTCATTTACTGTATGATGAATGAAAAAGTAGAACCTAGATGAACTTTCTAAGGACCTAGAAGTCCCCTGCTCAGCTCAACTGGAAATAAAGGAACAGGTGGCAGGCAACCTCATGAACTTGGGCAGCCATTGTGGTTAGACATGGTAATGACAATGGCCAGGTCAGTTGCACAATATAAAACATTTGTGGAAAAGCTCTATTCCAGTAAGATTAAACAGGAGAGTTATGGAAGTGGGAAGAGTTTTTTGAGTTTGAGATTGTTTTGTTTTGTTTACATTAGTGACTCTGTTCTAGCCTGTGCAAGGCTTCTGCAAGATACTTGAGGCAATCAAATCCAGTGCCTGGGAGGGAGGTATGGGGATTATGGACCTCCTCAGCTCATGTCATTATGACTGGTGTGAGTAGGACAGTGATTCTCTTTCA
>NW_007042962.1:0-751 GCF_000164805.1 Carlito syrichta
GTGCTTGACAGTCATTGGAGATGTGCTACGAACAGTCATCACAAGTGGCTAGAGCTTGAGTACTTGCTTGGTTAGTAGCTTAAAAGACTTTTGGCTTCTAGGAGCTAAGACAGGGAAGCATTTAGATTTCATGATTTCAATCTGAAGAGTTAAGTGAGCTGGGTGGGTGATCTCTACAGTTTCTTTAAGGTCCACAAGCTTTTGATTTTGTGTGAATGCACCCACTTCTCTTAGACTGATCTGTCAACTGAGAACTGAAGTCTGCAGACAGGGCATGTAAAATTAACTTGTGTTTGAATTGTGCTGATTGTTGGTTCATACCTCTCTTCATCCTGATGCTGACTTTTCTTCCTGTGTTTTGGGTTGTATATTGTACATTATTACTTCTGTCATTGGTGTTTACTTTTAGAGAGTGTGGAACTTTTTTTAATAGGCTTAATTTTTTTTTTTTTTGAGTCAGAATCTCACTCTGTTGCCCAGGCTGGAGTGTACTGGCATGCTCACAGCCATTGCAGCCTCGACCTGCTGCGATCCTTCTGCCTCAGCCTTCCAAGTAACCGGAACTACAGGCGCATGCCACCACACCCAGCTTATTTATTTATTATATTTACTTATTTTATTTATTTATTTATTTATTTATTTTAGAGATGAAGTCTCACCAAGTTGTCCAGGCTGGTCTCCAATCCCTGGGCTCAGGCAATCCTCTTGTCTCAGCCTCCCAAAGTGCTGGGATTACAGGCTTGAGCCACTG
>NW_007042963.1:0-985 GCF_000164805.1 Carlito syrichta
TAAGGATGCACATCTGTAACATTTAATCAAAATTAACAAGCAGAAAATACAGAGTGCACCAAGAAAATGTACACAAATTTTAAGAGTTCAAAAAGCTGCATTAAATTACAATACTGTTTTATTTTCTAAAATTTTTAAATTTATTATGCATTCCGCCATCTAAATAGCACTTAGGTACACTGAATCTCAAGGTTCAGTTATCTCAGAATGATATAGATCTGGAATCTCAACAAATTTTAATTTAGGCAGAATAAAACATTCTGAATTTATGTGAGAAACACTGTAGCTGTCAATTTTGAAGGCAGAATAATACCATGTATTCTAACGTATTAATAGGAAAAGGAGTTATCATTGGAATATTTCACACTTGTTAAAAAATCAATCCCTCCATAATGAACATTTCTAGGCCCAACCCTGAATTGTAACCATTCTTAAAGTAAAAAAAAAAAAAAAATAGAATAAACTGTCGGTGACCTGCACTGACCAGAGGGAGGGTTAGGACCGCACCGGTGAATCAGAGACGGAGAGAAGAAAACTACTCGGAGGCAGCTCTTCTGGGTTCAGCCTGGCCAAGACCGAAGCCCATTTTATTGAAACTTTTTCCAACTTATATACCATTTTTTAGACCCTCCAGCAGTGTGACAATCATTTGCTGGGGGCGTACAAATTCCATGCTTTACGAATCATGCATCACAAGACCATCACAAGATGAACACGTTCCAAACAAGTTGTTACAATTTTCTGGTGCATGACGTACTTACATCAAGATCACAGGTGCACAATTTCAATATACATTGTTCAAAATGTTCTTTATAATGTTCAAAGTGTTCCCCGCAATGTTTAATAAATCATTCATATTATACTCTAAGTTATAAATCCTGATTAAAAAACTTTCCAAGTTAACTCTAAGTTCAATCCAATTTTTACTAACCTTCATATTTCTAACGATTAATATTATTAACTTAACACTATACTATAATCTATA
>NW_007042964.1:0-513 GCF_000164805.1 Carlito syrichta
AAGAGTAGCCTCTGCCCCGGCTCCTGACCCTTTGGAAGGGTAGTGAGGAGCAAGTCTGCCCCCTCCCGGCCCCTCCCGGCCCCTCCCGGCCCCTCCCGGCCCCTCCCGGCCCCTCCCGGCCCCTCCCGGCCCCTCCCGGCCCCTCCCGGCCCCTCCCCTCGCCCCGCCCCACGGCCTCGCTCGTTGTCCCTCCTCCTGGCCCGGTTCCTCACCCCTGCGCGCCGGCGGCAGTTACCATAGCTACGGGGCACACAGCAGCGAGGTCTCCCCAGCTGGTCCCCTGCGGGCCGGAGGAAAGAGGCGGCACCATGAGCCACGTCGTAACCATCGAGGAGCCCCAGGCCAAGCCGCAAATGTCTCCAACTCAGTCCAGGGAGAGGTCGAGGGCCGGGATTCGCTTCTCCTTCAGTCGAGCGTACGATTTCCTGTACGGTAAGGGCCGCCCCAGACATCCCAGAGGAGGTCTCCATGGCCAGGTGGACTTCCAAATGGTGGGACATGCGGGGGGCGTGG
>NW_007042965.1:0-720 GCF_000164805.1 Carlito syrichta
ATTCTTATTATTATTATTATTATTATTATTATTATTGAGTTGGAGTCTCACTCTGTCGCCCAGACTAGAGTACAGTGGCCGCTCCCAGCCACCATAGCCTCAACCTGCTGGGCTCTGGCGATCCTTCTGCCTCAGTCTTCCAAGTAGCTGTTACTACAGGCACGCGCTACCACACCCGGCTAATTTTTTGATTTGTTGTAGAGATGAGGTCTCACCTAGTTGCCCAGGCAGGTCTCGAACCCGCAGGCTCAGGCAATTCACTCACCTCAGCCTCCCAATGCACGGGATTACAGGCTGAGCCACCGAGCCCAGCTTTATAGATATTATTTTATACACATTTGCCTAATATTCCCTAATGGGATAAAATAAATAACTGTGAATCTCATTTTGTTTCATTTATTTAACATGTATTAAATACTTTACTGTGTGCCAGGCCCACTGTGGAAGATCACATATTTTTTTAAATGGCTACAACAGTATCTCCTATGCTTGTCATCATCCCATCCCATCTACAGGTATAGTCTAATCCCCTACCCTTGAATTTGGGTGGGCTTATGACTTGTCAGTGAAGGTGGTAGAAGTGTGTGACTTCCCCAGTCATAAAAGGTGATGTATTTTTCCCTTGGGAGCTGGTGTGCTTTATGCTGTAAAGAAGCCACAGAGTGAGACCACAGGGGGAAGCCTTGTACCTACCTGAAAGAGAGAGAGATGCTTAGCTAA
>NW_007042966.1:0-816 GCF_000164805.1 Carlito syrichta
GGAGGGGAAGAACTTCAAACCTGATTCTACATGATTGGGTAATTTCTCCTAATGGGTACGGGAACACTTGGTATTGGTGGGTGCTGCCCGTGATTGACAGAAACCCACTTAATGGGCCGAGTGGAATGTTAGATAAGTTAGGTCCATACAGTCCCTGCGTATGAAGTAACCTGAGCCGGCAGGCAAAGGGTTACATTAGCCCTTTAAGTTTCCATCCCAAGTTATGCTTAGGAAAGCTTGTTTGCTTAACATTTACATAACATAACATGGTCATTATGGGACAACAAAAGCCAAACTTAACAAAGTTTTAAATATGAATGCTGCAAACCCATACAGTGAATGTGGGGTAGAAAATCATATACTAATTCTGGGAATTTATCAAATATCACAAGCTTATTATAGCAAGGCGGTTACTTTTATAAAAGTCTTTGTTCCCTGAAGGTTTACATAGCCACTGCGTGTAAATTATCACTGGGATAAAAACCGGTGATAGAGAGCAGCTGGCGCCTCTGAGTCTGCTGCCACCTTCTAGGAATGTCTGAAAGGGGCTTTATCACTTTATCATTTACATCCCGTTGTAAATGCAGAAGTTAGTCTATTAATTTGGGGCTGACAATGCTTAACCCAAGAGTTCTAAATACAAACACTGCTTAAAACCCGACATATGCCTAATTCTACGGGGTCTGAGGTAGGATTGAAAGTACTAAGATTTCATAAAATACATGAGGTAGGAATACACAAAATATATAGTTAACATGAGGTGGGGATATATGAAATATAGTGAACTAACTTTTACAGCAAATAAGTTCTTGGTTT
>NW_007042967.1:0-1372 GCF_000164805.1 Carlito syrichta
CAAAGTCTTATATCCAAATATGGAGACATGATGGTATACTGGAGGTGGAAACTTCAACACATGAGCTTGGAGGGGTGCAAATCAAACCATGGCACCATCCATGGCCATCCATGGCCACCCATGACCACCTGTATTCTGTCCACCCAGGCAACACCAGAGCTCACTCACTGGACCTACATTCATTGCTGACACTGCAATATGCCCTTTATCTTTGGGCCAAAAGTTCATAGAAGAAGCTCTGGAGTTTCTCCTCTTCACTATTAAACAAAAATGAAAATATGTCACATGTGGAATGATCTGTATTTATATATGATACAGATATACTGTATGCTAAAGCTTTTCAATTTTACTTATTATGAAGTTAAATTTGCCACCTAGATACAGTTTATTCATCTATAAAAATAAAACTCGAGTTTGTCTGACTTTATATACACACTAGATAAGAAGAGTCTCACATTTGAAGAAAGCACATTTGAGACAACCAGCACATTTGAGACAACCCTGGGTCCCAAGTGACACCCCCTTTCTCCCCATTGATTCTCAGGTGGTCAATAAACTGACTGAATACTTTTGTAAGCAAAGGAGGTAGCATGTTCCTCCTGCTGTATGCAGTAGTGTGCCAACCCCACCATCTTGACATCGTTTCTGGCATGCATGTTTCAAGGCTGTCAGCCAAGCTCCATATTCTAGGTTTTGTAAGAGAGGAACCCACAGTGGTTCAGCCCATCATGCAAATGTACGTGGTCCCAAGGCTTAGCATATATGCATTGGGTATGGCCAAGAAACAGTTGCCATGAAGCCAGAACATGTGAACCAACTCCTGCCTCCCATCAGCTGCTAACTACACCAGCACACGCATCACCACTATGGCCATGAGAGGGTAGTTAAGGATCAGTGATCGTCTCACAAGCGGGAGACATTCTGACATTATCTCTAGGTTTGAGTTCAGTGACTCATCTAAGGTCGCTCAGTAGGTGTGTCATAAATTCAGGACTAGAACCTGGCATCTCTTTGGCAGGTCCCATGCTGGACCAGGGACAGACAGACATGCTGATTGATGATGTCTCCTTCCTCATACCCTCTCCTCCAAGACCCCATGGAAGTCCCAACTCTCTGCACTCCTGGGGCAGCATAGGGTGTCATAGGGTCATCAGAAGCACACAACTGTAACCAGTTATTCCTTGACTCCTTCCCTCTTCCTTCCTCTCATCCTATTCTGTCCTTTCCTCCCTCCTTCCTTTCTCCTTTTCCTTTTATTAATTTATTCACTGAGGTCTCTTGGATTGCCACTATAAGAAATGGGCAATAACATCCAGGCAGGGTGGCTCATGCCAGTAATCCCAGCGTTTTGGGTGGCTGAGGTGGGAGGATT
>NW_007042968.1:0-1072 GCF_000164805.1 Carlito syrichta
CCGTGAGTTCACAGACTCTTCTTTTCTTGTATTTTCTAACCTGTGTTGTGGCTTTTGCTGGAAGTGCAACTGCTGGATTATGCATGAGAGTATCCCGTTTTCTGAGAAGTGTGTGTGGAAGGACTGCCCTATTCCCACGGAATGTATGTGGCCATAAATGTGTCCACTGATTCCTCAGTGTTCGTTCTGTTCCATGGATCAATCGTTAGGGTTTTATACCATTGCCTCTGTGTTTGGTTTACTGGACTTTGGTGAAAGCAGAAAGTGTGAAACCCTACACTTTGCCCATTTTGAAGAGAGTTTGGGCTATTGCCGGTCTCATGCAATTCTTCTGAAAGACTAGACATTTGGGTTTTGGTCGAGATTTCTTTGTGTTTTTAATGCGTTGTGTAGTAGTGGCATCTTCCCACGTCATGGTTTTTATTTATTGAACCGAGCATTTCCTTTCCATTGGCTTATGTCCTCTGCAATGTCTATCAGCATGAGTGTGTACTGTTTAGTGTACTGTTCTATTGTCCGCTTAACTTTGTTTTTGTACTATTTTGTGGTTTTGGCTGCTACGGTAATTGAATTGTTTCCTTAGTGGTTTCTTCAGGTGGACTTTGAAAGTGTAGAGAGACACCAGGTGTTTGTATGTTGAATTTGTGTCCCGCAACAATGCTGAATTTTGAGTTCTGAAAGGGTGAGTGTGTGTGTGTGAGTGTGTGTGTATGTGTGTGTGTGTCTGGTGAACTTGTTGGAGCTGTCTATACGTAGCGTCGTGTCTATGAGAACTGAGTTAACTTTACTCCTTCGTCTCCCGTGAGGATACCTTGAAAAATTGTTTTTTGTTTAATTGTTCTGTTCAGCATTCTTAACCCTATCTTGAAGGGAAGTGGTGGAAGACTATATCCACGTATACTTCTTGATCTTCAGGGAAAAGCTGAAAGTTTCACCATGGCGTAATCATGATAGTTTTGTGTGTTCCTATGTGGGCCTTTATCAGTGAAAGGAGGTTGTCTTCTATTCTGAGTTACATTTTAGTGTTTGTATCATGAATCAGTGTTGATTTTTCTCAATCCCTTCGACCTCA
>NW_007042969.1:0-697 GCF_000164805.1 Carlito syrichta
GGCCGGACTCAATGACAGCCTGTAATCCCATGCTTTGGGAGGCCAAAGTGAATGGATTGCCCGAACCTGTGGGTTCGAGACTCACCTGGGCAACTTGGCAATCTCTACAATAAATCAAAAAATTAGCCGGGCGTGGTAGTGTGCGCCTGGCTTTCAGATAAAAAACTCTGACTTCTAGTTTGATCTGGATGAATAAATTCGAGTGTATTACATCGGATCACCCCTTCAAAACTGATTCCATTTTTTTGTGGGGGATCCTCTCATAACGTATTTTGAATATAACTTCCTTAGCACATATACAATTTGCATATGCTTTGTCTGTCTTTTTAATTTCTTATTTTCTTTCACAGAGTAGTTTTAATAACATTCAGCATGCCAATTTTGTATTCATGAATAATACTAGTGGTGTTTTATTTAAAAACTCATTTCCAAATCCCAGGTGATGTAGATTTTTTCTATGTTCAAGAGGTCGCATCATTTTACATTATTTATTTATTTTATAAATTTCATGTTCAGCTAATTTTTGTAGAACGTCAAAATCTGTGTCTAAGTTCACTTTTTACATGTGGAGGTCCAATTTTTCCAGCACCATTTGTTTACGAGCCAGTTTCTAAACTCTCTATTCTGTTTTGTTGATTAATGCATTCTTTCACCAGTAGATTTTTCTGACTAAAAATAACTCCTAAAATCAAGTATT
>NW_007042970.1:0-597 GCF_000164805.1 Carlito syrichta
GATATCTTTCTTTCTTTCTTTCTTTCTTTCTTTCTTTCTTTCTTTCCTCTTTCTTTCTTTCTTTCTTTCTTTCTTTCTTTCTTTCTTTCTTTTATTTCCTCACTAGGTTACCCTGACTTCTCTAAAAATGCCCAACTCGGGCTATCCTCTCAGCCTGGGCATCCCAAACTGCTGTGATCACAGACTTTCCATTTGGCTGACATCCTGATCTTCCTGCCTTGTCTTGAACTCTGGGCTGGGGGCAATCTGCCTGTCGAGGCCTGAGCTCATCCAAGGTTTTCAGGGTTTTGCTCAGTGTCCAGGTGGGGGCTTGCTATGGTGTCCAGCCTGGTCTCGAGATACTGAACACTGGCCATCTTCCGGTCTTTTCCTCCCCACATGCCGAGGAAATAGGCATGAGTCAACTGGTCATCCCTGTGTCCCCAAAGGTTTGAGAGTCAGACCCTTCCTTTCCCCAAAGCGGCCCTGGGAGGCACCAGCATATCCACCCTGGGGAACAGGCAGGCCGTGGGGTGGGTGCCCCGGTGGAGACATGCCCTTGTACCAGGCACTTCTTCATGGGAGGGTTCAGAAGGCCACTCGGACTGCCCTCTCTGG
>NW_007042971.1:0-621 GCF_000164805.1 Carlito syrichta
CTTCAATCTTTATCATTAACACTAAGTTTTTCCTTTCTGAACAAAATAGAGGGTTCTATTTAGGTATATTGGGATTCTTTCACCTAAAAACAAATAATTAAAGGTGAGAGAACCTTTAAAAAATTTTAGGTATTAACTCTGCTGGAAATGATCAAAACATCCCACCAGCCCAGGCATTGGGCTGATTGCCTGAGCTCAGGGGTTTGAAACCAGCCTGAATAACTTGGCGAGACCTCATCTCTACAATAAATAAAAAAATAAGCCGGGCGTGGTAGCACACACCTGTAGTTCCAGCTGCTTGGAAGGCTGAGGCGGAAGGATTGCCTGAGCCCAGCAGGTTGAGGCTGCGGTGGCTGTGGGCATGCTACTGCATTCCAGCCCAGAGGACCAATTGAGACTCTGACTAAAAAAAAAAAAAAAATCCCACCAAATATCCCTTGTATCCATTGCTGGAGAGAAAATATTGGGCTAGATGGCATTTGGTCTTATTTATCCAATATATAAGAAATATCTATCACTCAGGGTAACTGTGTATTTCACTAGTAACCCATCCAAAGGCCAAAGAGCAGGTTTCTTTTAACAACAAACAAAATTTATGGGTTTGGAATAAAAAGCAGACCC
>NW_007042972.1:0-734 GCF_000164805.1 Carlito syrichta
CCAGGAATGAGCCTACTTGGTCATGATGGATGATTTTTGAGATGTATTGCTGAATCCGGTTTGCTAGGATCTTGTTGAGAATTTTAGCATCTATGTTCATCAAAGATATTGGCCTGTAGTTCTCTTTCTTTGTTGGATCTTTACCTGACTTGGGTATCAATGTGATGTTGGCTTCATAAAATGATTTGGGGAAAGTCCCATCTTTTTCAATCACCTGGAATACCTTCAGTAGGATTGGTATCAGCTCCTCCTTAAATGTCTTGTAGAATTCTGCTGGAAAACTATCTGGACCAGGGCTTTTTTTGTAGGAAGTTTTCTTATTACATAGTCGATTTCCTTGATTGTTATTGGTCTATTTAAGGTCTCAATTTCTTCTTGTTCCAACCTAGGTAGGTTGTGTGATGTCAGAAAGTCCTCCATTTCCTTAAGGTTTTCAAGTTTGTTTCCATACAAGTGAACATAGTAGTCTCTAATGATCTTTTGTATTTCTTCAGGGTCAGATGTGACTTCATCTTTTGTGTTTCTGATTGTGCTTATTTGGTTTTTTTCTCATTTTTTTCTTGGTCAGTCTAGCTAGGGGACCATGAATCTTGTTTATCCTTTCGAAGAACCAGCTTTTTATTTCATTGATTTTTTTGTATTATCTTTTTGTCTTCTATGTCCTGGATTTGGGCTTTTATTTTGGTGATCTGGATTCTTCTGCTGAAATTAGGGTTTTTTGTGGTCTTGCTTTT
>NW_007042973.1:0-729 GCF_000164805.1 Carlito syrichta
TTTTTTTTTGAGCTGACAGGAAAGAGGGAAATAGGGCTCAGTGCTCCAGCTGCAAGTGGCTGAATTCCGCCATCAGCCTGCAGAAGCTTGGAAAAGAGAAAATTTCTTTTCCACATTCCAGTGAGAATTGCAGGCCGAAACCCAGAGCAGAGGACCCATTTGAACCACACCCACAATCCTGCACCTGGAAGATGTGAGATGATACACTTGTGCTGTGTTGAGCCTCCATTTTTCCTGCCATCTGTGATGCATCAAGAGGGAACTAATACACATAGTGAAGGTCACCCAGATGACAAGAGGCTGAGTGAAGGGTACCTACTGCAAAGACTCTGGTCTTTCCCACTGTGGATTCTGCCTCTAAGTCAGAGGAGTCTACAGCAAACAAATCCAGGAGACCAACACAGCCTCTCCTACTCTGGGCCAGGCCTCTAGGCAGGACAGTATCGTTAGAGAATTGTGGTTTTCTCTGATAACCACATTCACAAATTATTGGTGATCTGAAATGTAACTGAGTACCAAGGTATGATCAGCTTTCTAACAATCCCACAGAAAAGAGAAGGATTTTCTAATAATTACTTAGGTTCTTATAGCAAATATAGGTACATCTGAATCAGGTTTTTTAATTTTAAAAATATTTTCTTTTTAAAGAAAATAAAGTTTTCTGACCTGAAATAATACATTCAGTGCAAAACTACAATAGATATAAAGATATTTTAAAGGGAATGTGTA
>NW_007042974.1:0-785 GCF_000164805.1 Carlito syrichta
ATTCAATGCAAAAGCCATCAAATTACCAACAACATTCTTCTCAGACCTAGAAAAAGCAACACAGGAATTCATATGGAAACACAAACGTCCAAGAATAGCCAGAACAATCCTCAGCAAAAATAACAAAGCAGGTGGTATCACAATACCAGATTTCAAACTTTACTATAAAGCTACAATCATCAAAACAGCTTGGTATTGGTACAGGAACAGGCATATAGATCAATGGAACAGAATTGAGATTCCAGAAGCAAAACCTCAATTTCTCAACCAACTCATCTTCGACAAAGCCCCCACCAGCTACCAATGAGGAGAGGAGAACCTATTCAGTAAATGGTGCTGGGAAAATTGGCTGACCACATGCAAAAGATTGAATCAGGACCCGTATCTATCCCCATGCACAAAGGTTAACTCCAAATGGATCAGAGACCCAAATGTAAAACCTCAAACCATAGGAACCTTAGAAAAAGAAGGAAATACTCTCATGGAACTCGGAACTGGCATCCAATTCCTGTACAAAACCCAAAACCCACAGGATTTAAGAGAGAAGATAGACAAATAGGACCTTATTAAACTGATAAGCTTCTGCAAAGCCAAAGAAACCATCAAGAGAGCAGGGAGACAGCCTACAGACTGGGAAAAAGTCTTTGCCAACACTATGTCGAACAAAGGCTTAATATCCTGTATCTACAGGAACTGAACGTACTAAAAAGAGAAGCAAACACCCCATTATAAAATGGCAAATATATGAACAGACACTTCACAAAAGAAAACATTCGAGCAGCCAA
>NW_007042975.1:0-749 GCF_000164805.1 Carlito syrichta
TTGGGTTAAAAGTTTAATTTTTCCTCCTGTAAAATTATTTGATAGGAATAGAGGCACCAGGAGTCATCAACACAAAAGAATAAATGGTAGACTAGTTGTCACTATTTTTACCACACATAGTGAACTAGTAGTTATGGTAATTTTTCAATTTGGTTCGAGTTAATTTTTCTCCTGGTAGTTGCTCAAAAGTGTGTGTTAAAAAGTGTCAGTTGATGCAAAATAGTAAGTGAAATAGCAGGTTATTATGCTGGAAATATCATTTACAGAAATCAGTGATGTGTAAAAGAGGATCATGATAATTCACTTCTGTAAAGAATGAAGAAATTGATCCATTTGAGTAATAATGGCCTGTTATTCATGTTTTCTTTTTGATTACATGAATGCAAATGGACTTGAACTCTTCCAAACTTGCATGAGAAAATCGTTTTATTTGAACAACTGATAGTTTTACTTTACAATCAATTACAAATAGATATTTTAGAGAATTTCTGTGATATAGATACTGTTATTTTATATGTTACAGTGTTTTTGCTGATTTTATTTCTTTTGTTAAGGACTTTTAACTTTTTCTACCTAACATGTTAAGCCAGGTGTCTGATTTTAACAGTAAAAGGTAACAATGGAATGAAACCATGCAACTCAATATGTGTTTTTTTCACTATGTGAACTAGAGAGGAAGAGTATTCTAATTCATGCAGATTATATATTTTTATAATGTATATCTTTTCTGTTGGAGTGAGAGAGAAAGA
>NW_007042976.1:0-637 GCF_000164805.1 Carlito syrichta
CAGATGTCTAGCTAGTTAATTCAGTGAGTTAGGTGAGCTGTCTAAGCATCTGGCTAGCTAGGTGACTGGCTAGTTATGGCAGCTGGCTAGCAGTATGTCTATGTAGTTAAGTCAGCTAGTTAAGTCAGCTGGATAGCCAGCTGCCCAGCTAGGTGGTTGGAAAGTTAAACTGGCTTCTTAGTAGGCTGCTCAGGTAGGTGGCCAGTTAGTTAAGCCAGCTGGCCAACCAGTTAAACAGTCAGGTGGCTGCCTAGTTATGATGGCTGGGTGTCCACTCTCCTGATAGACGGCTGGCTACTTATCCCAGCTTTCTAACCAGGTGGCCAGCCTGCTAACTAGCTAGCTGGCTGCCTAGCCAGCTAGCCTGACAGTTAGCTAGCTAGTTAAACCAGCGGGCTAGCCGTCTAGACTACCAGGTAGCTAGCTAGTTAAGTTAGCTGGCTAGCCAACTGGACAGCCAACAAGTTAGTCAGGTAGATAAATCAGCTAGCTATTCAGCTAGCTGGTTAAGTCCACTAGCAAGTCAGCTAGCTATACAGCTAGCTAGTTTAGTCAGCTAGCTAGTCAGGTTGCTAGTCAGCTTGCTAGTTAAGTCAGCTAGCTAAGACAGCTAGCTAGTCAGCTAGATAGTTAAGTC
>NW_007042977.1:0-873 GCF_000164805.1 Carlito syrichta
GCACCATTTTTACACACTACATTCCAAAGACGTGGAGGCTGCTCTAATTTGTATTACAGAATTATATTGTAATCGGCAAGCAACACATCATAGCGATTTATTAAACTGAATATGGAAGCTCATTATGAAGACGTTCACTGAGGTCTCTGAGAGGCTCCAGAGAGGGTGTGATGGGGAGGCCAACTGCCTCAACTTAAAGCCTCCGGTTTTCTGCAGGTGGATGTTGCCGGGGTATCTGGATTTGAAAATAGCTCTTAGCAGGCCCCAGTGGTCCTATAGTGTCCACGATGCCCTACCTCTTCAATTGTCTTGTCATCACTTGAGCCTCCAATTTATTTGTTTACAAACTCGTCTTTTGGTTAGCATGGGCAAAAAGGTGGTTTTGCAAACTTTGATTTCCTATGTGTCCCTGTTCCTATCCCCAGTCCATCTCGCAGGCTTTGCTGATCATGGATTCATTAGTGCCCTTGTGTGTGCTGCCTTGAGAAGTGAGCCAGAGGCTGGGCATATTGACTCATGCCTGGAATCCCAGCACCTTGGGAGGCTGAGGCAGCAGGATTGCCTGAACCCAGAAGTTGAGATCAACCTGGATAACATAGTGAGAACTCATCTCTAAAAAACGCTTTTCTTTTTTAATTAGCATGGTGTGGTGGTGTGTACTGTTAAACCCAGGCTTTAAATCCGAGAGACCACAAAGAGCCAGCTCCGAGGCAAACACACGAGTGTCTTTATTCAGGCTCGAGTCTGGGCTCACGTATGAAGCCGGCAGTGACTTCACGGATGAGAGCCCCGATCCAGTATGGCAAGCAGTTTTTATGCACAATTACAGAGGGAGGGGAAAGAACTTTAAACTTGATTTTACACGATTGGGTA
>NW_007042978.1:0-1212 GCF_000164805.1 Carlito syrichta
AATTCCCCAGATTTCTGCATCTTGCTCTGGGTCCTGCCAGTTCTGTTCAACCCTTGCTTCCTCAAAGGCTAGGGCAGGCAAAGGTCTGTCCGACTCATCGATGAAACTATTTCCTCACGATGGCGCTGTGACTCAAGAGGACGCTAACAGGCCTGCCTGACACCCGCCCATCAACTTGGAAAAAAAGGTGCCATCAAACTCTCCTCCCTGTGATCCACCTTCAGTTTGTTTCTCCCTGAGCTCAACAAAGTTCCAGACACTTGGAAGGCTGAGCTGGAAGAGTCGCCCGAGCCCAGGAGTTGGAGGCCGCAGTGTCTGTGACCGTCTACTCTGTGCGACAGACTTAGACTCTGACTCTAACAATCAAACCACAAAATAAAATTTTAAAAAACTTTGAAAACTGAAACATGAATAATGTTGGAAAAATCATGAAGAAAGAGGCATTGCGTATGTTTATACTGTTAGAAGTGTGAGTTAGGCTTTACAATTGTGAAACACTGTGGGGTTAGCTGTTCATGTGCTAACAGCCTACAGTATAGAAACTGCAATCTTAGGAATACATTTGAGAGAAATCATCCCCTATGTAAAGAAAAGAGATGGACTATAATAGTTATGACATCATAGTTTCAGAGCTACGTTCTCAAAACCATACAAATCTTCATCCACGAGTTTCAAAAACATATTTGAGAGTCATCAGAAAATGACGAAATATGAATAACGTACATTCACATGGCTGCATGTAGGAAACCAAATGTTTCTCAAAACCAAATTCATGCTTAACATGATATGATCTCCTATACTGCGATAAAAGAAGTAAAACAAGGTACTTTTTTCGAAATACAGGCAAATAGGCTAAAATGAGGTTAAAATATTATACCTTGATACTTAAGTTAATATTTACCTTCAGCTAAATGCCAGAAATTTCGTTTTTTTAGTCAGATAGTAAGCATAAAAAGAACAATTTTATTATGATTTTGGTATGCTTCCTCCATTAAACACTTAAGGTTGTATGATTGCCAACTTAGAGAATATAATGAAGAAACTTATACCCCTTTACTAATGAATATAGAAAAGGCCAAAATCACCTCAATGGCTTTTTCTAACAATAGGCACAAAAGCAGTGTTCTGTTTAACTTGGTTGTCGCTAAGACTTTGTCATGCCTGTGTACATCAGTGATATTGGTCTGTGGTATTCTTTGCTTTTACTTTGCG
>NW_007042979.1:0-688 GCF_000164805.1 Carlito syrichta
CCCCTGGGTAAGGATCAGCATTTATGACCCTATTTATTGCTTTGTCTACTCTTAGCACACTATTTTTATACAGAGAAATACATATTGAAACAATGGACTCCAGATTTTACTTGGATCATTTCTACATCGGGCAATGTAAAGGTTTTGATCTCTTTAGACCAGTGGTTTTCGAGCCACGTCCAGGTCTTCAACTAATAGCCCTGAGTGAGTTGGGTGGCCTCTTACCCAGTCTGCTTCAGAAAGGGTAGGGTACAGTGTATACTTCAGTGGTTTTTAGTATATTCACAGAGTTGAACAACCATTGCCACTATCAAATTATAGAACATTTTCAACACCCCCCAAAAAAGTGGTTTAGACCACTTTTAGACCAGTGGTTTTCGAGCCACGTCCAGGTCTTCAACTAATAGCCCTGAGTGAGTTGGGTGGCCTCTTACCCAGTCTGCTTCAGAAAGGGTAGGGTACAGTGTATACTTCAGTGGTTTTTAGTATATTCACAGAGTTGAACAACCATTGCCACTATCAAATTATAGAACATTTTCAACACCCCCCAAAAAAGCTCTGTACCCAATGCCTTCTTCCTCCCACAATCCCTGGCAAACATTAATCCATTTTCTGTCTCTATGAATTTGCCTATTCTGACCATTACATATAAATGATTTCATAGAATATGCGGTCTTCTATGACTGGC
>NW_007042980.1:0-819 GCF_000164805.1 Carlito syrichta
AGCTGGGCTTCGAGACATAGGCTTTTCGTTGCAGCCGCTTGGGAGGATTGCCTGAGCCCCGGAGGTCTACCCTGTGGTCAGGTGTGATTGTACCACTCTAGTACCGTCTGGGCATCAGAGTGAGGCCCTGACTCATAGAGAAACGCAACCCACAGATGCGGAAAACATATTTGCGAATGTACATCTGACAAGGGATGATCAGCTCGGAACTACAAGGAACTGCCACTTGCCGACAAGAAAAAAGCAAACAGCCTCATTTCACAGTGAGCAAAAGATATGAACAGACCCATCTCAACAGCAGACATACAAGCAGCCACCAAAGACATTGGAAAAAGCTCAGCCTCATTTGTCATCCGAAAATGCAAGTGAAAACGACCTTGAGGAGTCACCAATTTTCAGTCAGGATGGCTATCATCAATCATTCCCAAAACAACAGATGCTGGCGTGGAAATGACACAAAGGGAACACTTCTACACTGCTCGTGGGAGTGTAAACTCGGACCAGCTCTGTGGATAAGCATTTGGTGATTCCTAAACGATCTAAAAATCGACCCTGCCATCCTCCTACTGGGAACATACCAGGAAGAACGAAATCCCTCTCTCCAAGAGATATTTGCACATGTATGTTTATCGCCACATTGTTCGCAGTAGCAAGAACATGGAGCCAACCATCCTGCCCATCTAAAGAGGACTGGATTCAAAATATGTGGTACGTAGAACAATGCCATATTATGCAGTCACAACGAGAACAAACTCACGAAGTTCACGGAAACCTGGATGGAGTTAGAGTCTATACTACTGGGTGACCTTTCACGGAAGC
>NW_007042981.1:0-2960 GCF_000164805.1 Carlito syrichta
TGCACAATGGAATATTATGCAGCCATAAAGAAGGACAAATATATGGGCTTTGCAGCAACTTGGATGGATTTGGAGTCGATCATACTCAGTGATCTATCACAGAAACAAAAAACAGAGTTCTATATTTTCTCACTCCTAAGTGGATCTTGAACAGTTGTAACGCTATAAAAAAGTGATTGGCAGTAGTGGGAAACTGTTGGGGAGCGGGGATGGGATTGGCAGTTGAGGAAAACTGCTAGGGGAGGGAGGGGCATACCTCATCAACAAGGGTACTTGCATGATCAAGTACCATTGTTTATATATCTAATCCTTAATGGTATCCCACATCTTTATAATAAACATTTTTAAAAACATTAAAAATAATAAGGAACTTGAACAGCACAATAGCAAGAAAACAAATTACTCCTTTAAAAAACGGGGAAAGACTCTGAAAAGATGTTTTTCAAAAGAGGGCATGCAAATGGCCAACAGGGATATGAAGAAAATTGTTCAACATCACCACTATCAGGGAAAAGCAAATTAAAACCACATTGAGATACCTCCTCACACCTGTTAGGATGACTGTTATCAAAAAGGTAAAAGATAAGCGTTGGCAAGAATGTGGAGAAAAGGGAACAGTTTGATACTGTTGGTAGGAATGTAAATTAGTACAGTCACTATGGAAAACAGTATGAAAGCTCCTCAATAAATGGAAATTAAAACTACCACGTGATTCAGAAATTTCTTTCTAGGTATATATCCAAAGGAAATGAAAACAGTATGTAACTGCACTCTGACATTTACTGCAACATTATACCTAATAGCCAAGGTGTGGAGCCAACCTAAGTGCCCATCAGTGAATGAACAGATTTTAAAATGTATATATACATAATACTATTTGGCTTAAATAAGGATATTCTATTTGAGACAGTATGGATGAACCTGGAGAATATTAGGCTAAATAAAATGAACCAGACATAGAAAGACAGATACTGCATGATCTCAGTTATTTGTGGAATCTCAAATAGTCAAATTTATAAAAGGCAAAATTAGAATGGTGATTACAAGGGCTGGGGAAAAGTGGAGAATTGTGAAGACACTGGTTATAGGATACAAAAATTCAGTTAAACAGGAAGAACAGGTTCGGAAAATGTATTGATACAACAAGGTGAACAAAGTTAAAAACAATGTATTGTATACTTGAAAATGCAAGTGAGAAGATTTTAACAGTAAGCTAATGACTATATTAATTAGCTTGATTTAGTCATTTTACAACGTATCAAATGTTAAAACATCATGTTTGCACTATAAATATATGTAATTTTTTATTTCTTCATTAAATTAAAATGAACAACCTTAAATAAAAGTGCTCTGACTTTCTAAAATTAAGCAATGTTTGTATTTTGATAGATAAAAACTGGCAGATCAAACATAAAGAAATGAACTGTAGATTAGTTTATGCTTTGTCGGTAATCAGTTGGTTGTAATTATTTGGGTTTATTTCTAGCTTCTCTATTCTGTTCCATTAGTGCATGTGTCATCTCTTACACCAGTACCATGCTGTTTTGAGTACTAAAACCTTGGAGTATATTTTGAAGTCAGGTAACGTGATGTCTTCTGCTTTGTTAATTTTGAAGGTTTGCTTTGGCTATTCTGGCTCTTTTCTGATTCCTTATGAAGTTTAGAATTGTTATTTTTCTAATTCTGTGAAAAATGAACGTAGTTTGGTCAGAGTTGTGTTGAATCTGTAGATTACTTGGATAATGTGATCACTTTAACAATGCTGATTCTTCCAGTCCATAAGCATGGGATAAGGAAATTGGTAGGAAGATTTCTCAAAGAATAAAATGTAGAGCTACCATCTGATTCAGCAGTCCTACAACTCGCTGTCCACCTAAAGGAACAGAGATTCTGTTTTTCAAAATGACACCTGCACTCATATATTTATTGTAGCAAAATTTGCACTTGCAAATATGTGGAATCAACCTAAATGCCAATCAGTTGATCAGTGGATAATGAAAATGTGATAGATGTATATATACAAACCATGGAATACTATTCAGACATAAAAAGTAATAAAATAGTGTCTTTTTCAGCATTTTGGATGGAATTGGGGACCATCACCCTAAGTGAAGAAATGCAGCAGAAAAACTAATGCCACATGTTCTCACTTATAAGTGAAAGCTAAACAAAGAATTTTCAAAGATTTAGAGAATAGTATAATGGACACTACTGATGACTCACAAGGCAGAGGGTAGGATGGGGTTTAGGGATAACAAATCTTACATTGAGTACAATACACACAGGTGGGGGTGAAAGATACATTAAAGCCTACCCTTCTTTGCCACTATACAGTGCATTCATGAAATCAAAAATTATTTTTACTCTCTAAAGCCACTGAAATAAATGTTTTTAAAAAACTGATTCAGAGACGGGGCAAGATGGTGACGGCATAGGTGAACTGGTGAGATTCTCTGAACTTGAGTTCCCAAAAAGGCTATTACTTCGCTACCCCCATCCCCCAGCCCACCACCAACCACGCTGGGGTCAGGCCCAGGAACTTCAGTCCCACGCAAAGCCAGATATTGCGCCCCCCCCGACTCCTGCCATTCTACTCGTGTGTGGAAGTCTCCGGTACCAGCCCCCTCCAGATCCCTCCCTGGCTGCATTGTCTCCAGCCCGGGCACCCGGCACCAAGCTGCCGGTCACACAGGGCGGCTCTGGGCATCCGCCACTCAGAGACGCCGGTTCCATTTCTGGCTGAAGTACTCTGTAGGGTCCCAGTGCCACTCTCATCGCTTACAGCCTGCCCTTTGGAAACTTTGGAGCTCTGGAACTCCGGGTCCACCCTGCTGAGCACTCAGTGTGAGACCCCAAACCAGAGGACCCAGACAAACGGAGAAAACAGATCTGCTTAAACTGCCTTGCCATTCTCCAGGCAGAGACTTCCATCGCCCTGCCCACCTATCAACAAACTTTGC
>NW_007042981.1:4239-5318 GCF_000164805.1 Carlito syrichta
CGATTTTATTGACCTGTGTCTGTGTAGCTATCAGTACTCCTCAGGGAATCTTTCTTACGTGTCTTTCTTCACTTCTTCCCAATCCTGTGACTGTTTTTCACCTGATAGCTGGTATATATATATCTGTTATCCCTCTCGCACTTCTCTCTTTCGCTTATTTTGACTTATGATTTTATCATTGTAACTGTTGGTTTAGATCACGTTTGTTGTTTACCTTCTGACTTACACTATTTCTCGATTTTATTGCCCTGTCTCTGTGTTGCTATCAGTACTCTTTAGTACTGTGTAGCTATCAGTACTCTTTATTATGTGTCTTTCTTCACCTCTTCCCAGCCCTGTGTCTCATTCTCACCTGATAGTTGGTATGTATATCTGTTTTCCCTCTTGCTCTTCTCTCTTTCTAACTCCCTATCGACCCCCCCTTCCTCCATTATTTTCCTCTTCTATATGCCCCCTTTTTAAATCTAGGGACCAAGACTGCATACTGCTGAATAGACAGACTGTAAAGCAGAGGGAAAAGTGAACAAAGCCAGATGACACTCATATGGAAGAACAGGTCATTGCAGAAGAGAAATAAAAGCAACTCCACCTTCCCTCAAAAACAGAATTGAAGAGGGGGATGGAAAGGGGGAGAGGGAGAAAAATCGACAGAAATGAAGAAAAACCAAAAGAAGAGTATGGGTCTCTCCCAGACACCTGGGAGAGCAGACACTGAGAAAACTGACTTTGGAATACAAACAATGAAAAGTCCCCAGAATGAAGGGTCTCAAAATGCAAATGTAGATATCAAAACAATAATGGAGACATTAAAAAGAATTGAGGAGACACAAGAAGAAACTAGGAAGGAGCTGATATCTGAGATAACAGTAATAAAGAATACTGTGAGTGAAATAAATAACAAATTGATAAGCATGGAAAGCAGAATTACCCAAGCAGAAGACAGAATCTCAGAGCTTGAGGATCAAAATATAGAAATAACCCAAACTCTTAAAAACACAGAAAATAAGCTCAAAAAGACAGAACAAAACCTTCAAGAGATGAGTGACTAACTCAAGAGGTCTAACCTAAGAATAATCGGA
>NW_007042982.1:0-549 GCF_000164805.1 Carlito syrichta
AGGATCTTAGAGTAGTAAAAAATAAATACTCAAGTGTGTTATCAACAATTGTGGTTTATTTTAAATGATGACATTTATCTAATAATGCTTTTAACACATACCCCTAAGTACAATGCACTACAAATGTGCTACTCACAAAATAATTACAGGATATATAAAAATATTAATTTACAGTATTCCATTGGGGAAATACTCCATTAATGGGACACTCATTTAAAGTTGCATGATGAATGCCTTCTTTCAGTGTATTAAGAAGAACAATTAAACCCGGGCTCTCATGTACTCACCCCTAATTACTTTTTACCCTGGGATAATTTTATTCCAGAGTCTACTATTCCAGCTATCTTTCATAACCTACTCCCTGGAGGGAAGTTGGAAGAACTATTTATTTTCATTATATTTCTTGGGTCCCTTTTCATTAGTTTCTCCCTCTCTCTCTTTTAACGACAGTTCAAGGCATTTCTTTATTGTTTTACAGTATAGACGGTGCTTTTGAGCCCTGTGACTGCCCCAAACACACTGCTAACTACTAGCAGGAATCACAATGAA
>NW_007042983.1:0-761 GCF_000164805.1 Carlito syrichta
AGTTTTTTTCCATCAATATTATAACAAAATAACATTGAATGAAATGACGTTATTCAAGGACCTGCTGTACATACCTAGGAATGCTATCATTGATTGGTAGAGTAATTCTATTTTTATTTGAGGCAATGTCAAACAATGTTACACAAAAGTTGCACCATTTTATATTCCACCTACAATGTCTACGGGTTGGAATTTCTCTGTGTCCTTGCCAGTACTTGTTATTTTTAATTTTGGTTGTAAACTTCTTAATGTATATGAAGGGGTAACTCATAAAGTTTCAATATGCATGTCCATATAGTAATAATACTGGTCATTTTTTCATGTGCTTTTTGGCCATTTGCATGTCTTTTTGGCAAAGTGTATATTCAAGTTCTTTCTACATTTTTTTTTAACTGGGCTGTTAGTCTTTTGTTATTGAGTAACAGAAGTTCTCTATTGTGGATAACAGGTTCTTATCAGATATACAAATATTTTCTCCCATTCTATGGATCATCTTTTCACTTTCTTGATAGTGATGCACAAAAGTTCTTAGTTTGACGTAATTTTCCTTTAGTTGCTTGTGCTTTCAGTGTCAGATCTAAGAAACCTCTGCTGAATCCAAGGTCATGAAGATTTATCCCTATCATTTCTTCAAGAGTTAATATTTTTACCTCTTATATTTAGAGCTTTGAACCACTTTGAGCTCATTTTTCTATGGGATGTAAGGAAAGGGTACAATTTCATTCCTCCAAATGTGAGTAATCAATGGTCTAACACCATTT
>NW_007042984.1:0-875 GCF_000164805.1 Carlito syrichta
TGTCCCTCCCTATTTCTCAACCACAGTGGGTCGAAGCCCCCATTGTCAAGTGACTCGAGCCTCTGTCCTGAGTAATTAACATACATAGAAGGTCAAACGTTGACTGAAGTTCTATTGCAGAATAGCATAGGATAATAATAGGGACACTTGGACTTGAATATGTTGCATCCTTTGTTCTTGTGCCAGCATGAGCTCCATTGAGCTCTTTGACACCAGTACACAGAAGAGGGTGTGCGATTTAGGAGATAAGCCTGATCCAGTGAAGGCTGCTCTTGAGAGGAGTGCCCAGGTAGAAGGGACCTGGAGCCATACCAGACTGACAGTCAGTCACAAGGTGTAATGGAGCAAGTTCTGAGGAAGGACTATGACCAGAAAGGGAAGCAGGAGGCTGTAATGGAAGGATGTAACATCTGATAACAAATCTCCAAGGTTATGCAAAATTGGAGTTTGTAGATTGCACACAAATATAACATTAGAAAAGAGCCATGGGCAAGACCTCATCTCTATAATAAATCAAAAAATTAGCCAGGCATGGTAAGGTGTACCTGTAGTTCCAGTTACTTAGAAGGCTGAGGCTGAAGGATCACTGGAACCCAGCAGGTCGAGTCTGCGGTGGCTGGAAGTGGCACTGCACTCCAGTCTGGACGACAGAGTGAGAGTCCAACTAAAAAAGAAAAAATAAGTTCCAGCTACTTGGAAGGCTGAGGTGGAAGGATCGCCGGAGCCCAGCAGGTCGAGGCTGCAGTGGCCGAGAGCGGCCACTGCATTCCAGCCTGGGTGACAGAGTGAGACTCCATCTCAAAAGCAAAAAGCAAACTACAACAAAAGACAAAACCAAAAAACAGCCGGGCTCGGTGGCTCAACCTGCAATCCTG
>NW_007042985.1:0-678 GCF_000164805.1 Carlito syrichta
AATAAATGGTGCTGGAAAGACAAGACAGTCATATACAGAAGGATGAAACTGGACCCCATTTCTCACCATACATAAAAATCAACTCAAAATGGATTAAAGATTTAAATGTATGACCTGAAACTATAAAAATGCTAGAAGAAAATGTAGGAAAATCTCTGCTGGACATGGTCTACGCAAAGAATGTATAAGACCTCAAAAGCGTAGGCAACAAAACCGAAACTAAACAAATGAGACTTAAACTAAAAAGCTTCAGTGCAGTGGAAAAAAATGATCAACAAAGTGAAGAAAAAACTTGTTCAATGGGAGAAAATATTTGCAAAATTTTTGTTCAACAGGAGAATGATATCCAGAATATAAAAATAATTCAAATAACCCAACAGAGGAAAAAATCTAAATAACAAACAAAAAATAATTCATTAAAAAATGGGCAAAGCATCACCCCCCTTGGGTCTCCTCCCATTGTGGGAGCTTTCTGTCCTCTCAATAAATCCTGCTTTCTCAAAAAAATAAAAATTAAAAATTAAAAAATGACCAAAGACATGAACAGACACATGCAAATTACCACCCACAAGTATATGAAAAACTGCTCAACATTTCTATCAAGGAAATGCAATCAAAAACACAATGAGGTATCATCTTTCCCAAGTTTGAACTGTCTATTATTAAAAGACAAAAGTA
>NW_007042986.1:0-641 GCF_000164805.1 Carlito syrichta
GTATTGCTTGGTTACAAATTAACGAGGCAAAAATTCTTGCCCTCCTGGAGTTTCTCATTTAGTGACGGGGACACATAATCAACAACAACAAACACATTTTCTATGACAGAGTGATAAGTACTATGGAGAAAAAATAAAGCAGGGAAGAAACTAGGGACATGTGGGGAGGGTTAAAAACTTACACAGAATATTCAGAGAAGGTCTTATCTGGATGGTATGGCTTAGGTGAAAATCATGAGTGAGGTGAGAGTGAGCCTTGTGGATACCTGGAAGACTGTAGAGTTCTCTGTCAAAGGCTTGAGGCCAGTGAATACACTGGCCAGAACAATGCTGAATTGGGCAAATACCAATAAAAGATGTGGCAGGTGCTCAGACTTTCTTCAGAACTAGAAATGCTGGAATATATCTACTGGAAATGCTGCATTTCCAGGAAATTGAACTTTTTGAATTGGCAGATAAAACTGTGTATATTAGCCGGGCTTGGTGGCTCAGCCTGTAATCCCATGCTTTACGAGGCCGAGGTGAGTGGACTGCCTGAGCCCGCGGGTTCGAGACCCGCCTGGGCAACTTGGCGAGACCTCATCTCTACAATAAATCAAAAAAAATTAGCTGGGCGTGGTAGCATGTGCCTGTAGTTACAG
>NW_007042987.1:0-775 GCF_000164805.1 Carlito syrichta
GATCTGTTCTTTTTAGGCAATCACATCACTGACACTCATGCCACTCATGGTTTGGGGGTTGCCAATTCAACACACCTGGGTCAATCTACACTGGCAACTGTCACATGTATAATAATTCATGCAAGTTTCTGCCTGCTTCCCTGTGTGTGGTCAGACCCACAAACTAAAATATTTGAAATGCAAATTATTATAAATTAGTTTTATGTTATTTTTCTTTTATGTTGCAGTTAAGACTATATATAAGTAATAATATTCATATACATTTCATTTAAGAATAGGAATGGAAACATGGCAAAATATTTTGTATGAAAAGAGATGGTTAGGTCTGAAAAAGTAATTTAGGATGGAAGCTTGCTCTAGAGTAATTCTCAACCCTGACTGACCATTAAAATCACCCGGGAAGCTATAAAATACCTCAATGCCTAGGTCATACCAGACCAATTAAATCAGAACCTCTGGAGGTAAAGCACAGACATTATTATTTTTGAAACCCCCTAAGGAATTGCAAATGCCCAGATACGATTGGAAAAATCTGTACCTTGGAGCAGTGGTTCTCGATCTTGAATGTGCATATCAATCACCTAGAGATTGTTCAACTACAGACTGCTGGGCCCCAGTCCCAGAGATTCTGATTCAAAAGCTCTGGAATATGACTGAGAATTTATATTTCCCATTAATTCCTGGGAAATGCTGACATGGCTATCCTGAACACCACACTTTGAGAGACAAGGTTCTAATGGCTTTGCCTGCTCAACCAAAGCCCTGCCACCATATT
>NW_007042988.1:0-1109 GCF_000164805.1 Carlito syrichta
CATTGACGGAAAAGAGCTGACTGCCTTGGTGGTGCTTGTTTTGAATGTCCGTCTCCCTTGGAAAGTGCTGTGTGAGAAGTGTGCTGCACTGTGAGGTTCTGGCACTGAGTGTGCGTGCTATCATTCCTCCTTCCCACTTGTTCCCTTTCGTGTATCTTACGCTCTACAGGGTGACTGCTTTGGCGTGCGGCTTGTCAACCTCTCCCATGCGGGAATGCTCATCTCCCCTGTGCCACAATGAGGGATCTGAGACATTCACAGTTACTTGTGGGAAGGCATTATGTGTGACCCGGGGGAATTCTGAATTGCTCTTTCTTGACACCTTCTCCTGTCAGGGAAAGCAATGAGACTGTGGATTGCTGGTGGGAGTGGCCTTTCTTAGGCCTGGGGTGCACGGGCACCTTCCTGGCTTAAGTCTGTGCCCAATGTGTGCTGCAGTGTCACCTCTTTGCTGTGACTATTATTCTTCATTGCTGCCTGCTGTAACACCTCATTCTCACTCTTTCCCCTTGATTTGTGTTCCTTTCCATAGAGGGCCTTTGCGTACGAGCGTGAAACCTCCGTGTTTCACGGAGAGAAATCTGCAAGGCATAGTGCCGCAATGAGTGACACAAGTGCTCCACAGTCACGAGCAGGAGAGCATTATGTGTGGATGGGGAGAATTCTAAGTTGTTTTTCCCTATGGCGTTTAAACCTAATAAGGACTACCAAGGCTGTGCCGTTTTCATTGCTGAGTAAGCACGGAGAGCCTCTGTTACACTGGGGGTGAAGCTGGGTCTTCCTGGGGACACGCTATTGAAGCCTGCGCTGCACTGCACTTCATTGGCAGTCTGTATACACTGGCTTTGTGCGTGCTCTCCTCCCTGATTCTCAGAGCTCTCCTGTATATGCACTATACTAGGCGGGGAGCATTTGGTGACCAGAGTGCAACTTCAGCTGCTGCACTGACTGGATCCAGATCTCCACAGCCATGGGTAGCCAAGCATGCTTCATTCAGCGGAGAATGCTGAAAAGTTTTCTCTTTTGACACGGGCGTCTCACACGGAATACAATGGCTCTGCGGTTCATTTGCCAACGAGGCCCGAGAGCCATTGTTTGCTTTCCGGAAA
>NW_007042989.1:0-703 GCF_000164805.1 Carlito syrichta
CATAAAATGACATATATAGTGATGTGCACCTACAATCCCACATATCCGAGAGAACAAGGAGTGGGGGATCTCTTGAGCCCAGTAGTTTGATATCAGCCTGGGCAACATAATGAGAGTCCATCTCGAAAAATAAAAATAAAAATAAATAACTATTAAATAATATAGTTTATTGCAGGCTAAAGACCAAAGCATCTTGCCAACCACTGGAAATAAACTCAACAAAAAGAACAGGAAAGCAGAAACATTATGCTATGCTAGATACAAACTAAAAATTAAGAATATCAATAAATAATTTGACATCATTTAGAGTAATCCAAAATCATTAGAATTATATCTAAACATATCAAACACGGGAAGGTAGTTCAAAAGTTATCTTGAACATGAATGATAAAAAGACTACTTGAAGCCAAAAAGATATATCAGAGAAATCAAATTAGTTTATTATAATATTTGAAAAAAACAAAAAAGTCACCACTAAACTGTATTTTTTGTTCAAGTAGCTATATGTGACAAATTTGTAAATGTAAAGACACTCTAAGAGAAAAAAACAACTAAAGTTTATCAGTCAATAGGGACAAATATAAAATGCTATTAAATCCATAAATGTCCCAAAAGTCACTAAAAGGTTATTTCTGTGAATACAGAAGATAAACAATAAGAAAGCCATCTAGCGTGCTATCTCCATTGAAATGAGATCCCCCTC
>NW_007042990.1:0-357 GCF_000164805.1 Carlito syrichta
AAAATAGTTCTATCAAGAAAACACAGACTCCCTGTAGTTTTGGAGTGGAGTTTATAATCCCTAGAAGTATACTGAAATTTCTAGGGGTGGCTAAATTTTGGATTATAGTTGTGTCCACTTGGCTCTATGAAAGATAATTCTTTTCAAGACGTGAAGATAGGATCAAGATACATTCTTTTTTTTGAGTTGGAGTCTCACTCTGTCGCCCAGACTGGAGTGCAGTGGCACACTCTCAGCCACCGCAGCTTCAACCTGCTGGGCTCCGGCGATCCTTCCGCCTCAGCCTTCCAAGTCTCCGGAACTACAGGTGCGCGCTACCACACCCGGCTATTTTTTGATTTATTGTGTAAATGAGGT
>NW_007042991.1:0-952 GCF_000164805.1 Carlito syrichta
GCTATTAATCCAGAATTGTTTGGGGGTGTGCAAGTCTTCTGAAATGCATTATTCAGGTTCCTTAGAGTGGCAATCAAGTACTGTTATAGAGTTCCAATGTATATCATAACAAGTGAACAATGAGTTGATTTATAAATATTTTGGCATAATGATTCATGAATTGCCATATCTGCCTGCAGAAGTTTATTTAATAAATATCATCATCTTGAAGGAATATAAAGATAGCTATCAGTAGTCCATCAGTATATATTACTATTCTTTAAAGTACTGTATTTTATTTAATCTAAACATGATATATCTGTATTGATATAATTTGAAATTTCTAAGGCACTTTCTTTTTGTTAAAACTTTAACTTTCCTTCTCCAAAGTTCATTTGATGGGAAAAGACACACAAGGACCAATCAACTCAAAAGAATAAATGGAAGAACACATGTCTCTATTTTCACTACACATATTGAACTAGTAGTTATGGTAATTTTTCAATTTGGTTTAGGCTATTTTTCCCCTGGCAATTGTGCAAAAGTGTGCATGTGTTAAAATGCATCAGTTGATATAAAATAGTAAATGAAATATCAAGAAATTATGCTGTGAATGTCATTTCAGAAATCTGTGATTTTTAAAACTGGTATATGATAATTCACTTATTTTGTGAAGAAAGAAAACATCGATCCATTGGGTAATAACGGTCTTTTTTTCATGTTTTCTTTGTGATTACATGAATGCAAATGAATTGAACTCTTCCAAACATGCATGACAAAATAGTTTTACTTTTACAACTGATTGAATTACTTTGCAATCAATTAAAAATAGATATTTTAGAGATTTTCTGTGATATAGATGCTGCTATTTTATGTTTTACAATGCTCCTGTTGATTTTGCTGCTGTTGTTATGGGCTTTTAAACTTTTCTCCATAAAATGTTAAGCCAGGTGTCTGATTTTAAAATAAGGGC
>NW_007042992.1:0-745 GCF_000164805.1 Carlito syrichta
GAGGAAGTCAAGTTATCTCTCTATGCAGATGATATGATGGTGTACCTTGAAAACCCAAGAAAATCTGTCAAAGGCCTCCTTACATTGATAAAAGCCTTTGGCAAAATCTCAGGATACAAAATAAATGTACAAAAGACAATCGCATTTCTCTACACCAATAATAAACAAACAGAAACCCAAATAAAAAACACAGTTCCATTCACAATAGCCACAAAAAAAATGAAATTCCCTGGCATCTTCCTAACCAGAGACGTGAAAGACCTTTACAATGAAAATTACAAAACACTGCTCAAAGAAATCAAAGCCGACACGAACAAGTGGAAAAATATCCCATGCTCATGGATCGGAAGAATCAACATTGTGAAGATGTCCATCTTACCTAAGGCAATCTACAAATTCAATGCAATACCCATTAAATTACCAACAACATTCTTCTCAGACCTAGAAAAAACAACACAGGAATTCATATGGAAACAAAAACGTCCAAGAATAGCCAGAACAATCCTCAGCAAAAAAAACAAAGCAGGTGGTATCACAATACCAGATTTCAAACTTTACTATAAAGCTACAATCATCAAAACAGCTTGGTATTGGTACAGGAACAGGCATATAGATCAATGGAACAGAATTGAGATTCCAGAAGCAAAACCTCAATTTCTCAGCCAACTCATCTTCGACAAAGCCCCCACCACCTACCAATGGGGAGAGGAGAACCTATTCAGTAAATGGTGCTGGGAAAATTGGG
>NW_007042993.1:0-1079 GCF_000164805.1 Carlito syrichta
TAGTGGTTTCTTCAGGTGGACTTTGAAAGTGTAGAGAGACACCAGGTGTTTGTATGTTGAATTTGTGTCCCGCAACAATGCTGAATTTTGAGTTCTGAAAGGGTGAGTGTGTGTGTGTGAGTGTGTGTGTATGTGTGTGTGTGTCTGGTGAACTTGTTGGAGCTGTCTATACGTAGCGTCGTGTCTATGAGAACTGAGTTAACTTTACTCCTTCGTCTCCCGTGAGGATACCTTGAAAAATTGTTTTTTGTTTAATTGTTCTGTTCAGCATTCTTAACCCTATCTTGAAGGGAAGTGGTGGAAGACTATATCCACGTATACTTCTTGATCTTCAGGGAAAAGCTGAAAGTTTCACCATGGCGTAATCATGATAGTTTTGTGTGTTCCTATGTGGCCTTTATCAGGTGAAGGAGGTTGTCTTCTATTCTGAGTTACATTTTAGTGTTTGTATCATGAATCAGTGTGAATTTTTCTCAAATCCCTTCGACCTCAATAAAGAAGGTTGTATGTGGCTACTTTTATACTGCTAGTGCGGAATTTTCCTTTGTTGAGTTTTGTTGAAATGACATTTACGTTTTGTACGTCGTGCTACACATGTTTCCCAGAAATCAATCCCACTTGGCATGGTTTCTAATTGAATTCATTTTACTATACGTGGCTGAGGATTGGTGTCCGAAATGCCGATGAATGCCTTCCAGTGAATAATTGAAGAAAAAGCCTAGAGATTCCACACCTGCACCAACAGAATGGGAGCTCGGTGGACATCCGCTCGGAGAACAATCCTAGCCCATGATAGCTGCTGCTTTCCAAAAGCTCTTGAAAGTCTCTGGAAGTTGTCCTAAGTTAGGCATCCAAGCCACCAGACAGGTTTGGTCTCCGAGAGAGCATTGAGAGTAGGTGGCACACGGCCATGACCTATCCCCACCCCGAGCTGTACATGACGAAAGGTCTGCTTGGTTGAGTGTGGCCGAGAAGATGATGCTGTGTCTCCCCTCAGCTCTCAGACTGGAGAGTCAGTGTCTTCTTCCTTCCAGCTCTGAGCCATGGAGGCTCCGTTCCTGGCAAGTGAGTCCCAGAGG
>NW_007042994.1:0-892 GCF_000164805.1 Carlito syrichta
CGTCCTTTTAAATTTGCTTATGCTTGATTTATGGCCGAGTATGTGGCCGATCTTAGAATATGTTCCATGTGGTGATGAGTAGAATGTGTATTCTGTGGTCTTTGGATGGAGTGTTCTGTAGGTATCAATTAAGTCCATTTGGTCCAAAATCACATTGAGGTTCCGGATCTCCTTGCTGATTTTTTGTCCTGATGATCTGTCTAGGTTTGTGAGTGGGGTATTAAAGTCCCCAGTTATACTAGTGGTAGAGTCAATATCTTTCTTTAGCTTTCCAAGAAGTTGCTTTGCGAAAGTTGGCGCACCTATGTTGGGTGCATATATGTTTAGGATAGATATTTCTTGTTGATCGATTGAGCCTTTTATCATTATGTAGTGGCCTTCTGTATCTTTTTTGATTTTTAATAGCTTGAAGGGTATTTTTTCTGAAATTAAGATCGCTACTCCTCCTTTCTTTTGTATTCCCTTCGCCTGAAAGTTTGCTTCCCATCCTCTTACTTTGAGTCTGTGGGTGTCCTTTCTAGTGAGGTGAGTCTCTTGAAGGCAATAGATTGCTGCCTGATGATATTTTATCCATTTTGCCATTCTATGTCTTTTCAGTGGTGCATTTAGTCCAGTCACATTTAGGCTAATAATTGAAATGCAAGAGTTGATCCCTGTCATAAGGTTCTTACAGAGTTGATCCTGTTTATTTGTTGTCTTTCTTTGGGTTTTGGAGTTGGTTCATGTGTGTTTTTAATCTTTTGCCTGTACTCTTGTGAAGAATGCTGTTGCTCTTTTTTCTTTTTCTTCTGTGTTCAGTACTTTCTTAAGTGTTTCTTGTAGAGGTGGTCTGGTGGTAGTGTAGGTTCTTAGGGATTGGATGTCTAGAAAAGATTTCAATTCTCCCTCACTA
>NW_007042995.1:0-837 GCF_000164805.1 Carlito syrichta
CTTATATTCAAGAAAAGGATATTGTATAGGACATAAAGCTAAGTTCTCAGTGATTCAAGCCTCAAATTAAGTACTCATTGAGTGCTGACCTTCAGGAAATTGAGTGACAGCTGCTCTAGAAAGAACATAAGATGCTGAGGAACCTGCTAGTGGAGTGCTGCTTTGAATAGGTCTGAATGGCTAAGAAAAAAAAAAGCAAAAGCAAATAAACTTGCTACAATCCCAGAATGTTTAACAAAAGAACTAGAACCTAGGAATCTTCAAGAACTGTGACAACAGCAAAAATTATTATCTTTAGCATCTACATGATAAAAATAATACATACCTAAATGCACAGTTCAAGTCTGTAAGTGTCTGAATTACAAAATGGATGAAATCCATAATCTCTACTGATATATACTGCAAAAGTTCAGACATTGATAAGAAATGGGATATTGATACTCACAGAGAGTTAAAGGACACAATGTAGTAAATTTGGGATATTCTGATACCCACAAAACTGCCTTTGCCACTCAAAGAATTTCTGCCTTGAAGTTGTGTATGACTTCCTCACTTGAAGAAGTTAACCTGAAATTAAATCAAATGTCCTCCATGAATCCCCAACCACTCTCCCACCTCTTTTGTCTCCATTTCTATAGCTAGAATAAGCTCTTACTTCATTATGGAAACACATGCTGACAGTAAAAATAATTAGTGGATTTTGCTCATGTAATTTGCAAAGTTCTGGTAAACCCAACCAAAAAGATTCTGAGGGTATTTGATGAAAAAGAAAATGTAATGTTTAGATCATATTGACTTTACCATTCTGAGTGCAATTACCAAAGATTCTGGATTTCC
>NW_007042996.1:0-694 GCF_000164805.1 Carlito syrichta
GAGCCCTATCTTCAAAGTCCTAAAGGATAAACAATTTCAACCAAGAATAACCTACCCAGCCAAGCTAAGCTTCATCAGTGAGGGAGAATTAAAATCTTTCCCAGATATCCAATCCCTAAGGACTTATGCAGCCACAAAACCATCACTACATGAAACACTTAAGAAAGTACTAAACACAGAAGAAAAGGAAAAAAGAACAACGTTCTTCACAAAAGTACAGGGAAAAGAATAAAATATACACGAACCAACCCCAAAAGCAAAAGAAAGACAAAAAAAAAAAAAAAAAAAAAAAAAAAGAAAAAACCAAGTGGAAGAACAATAACTCAATAAGAACTCCATGATAGGGACGAACTCTCACATTTTAATAATTAGTCTGAATGTGAATGGACTAAACGCACCACTGAAAAGACATAGAATGACAAAATGGATAAAATATCACCAGGCAACAATATACTGCCTTTCAAGAGACCCATCTCACTAGAAAGGACATACACAGACTCAAAGTAAGAGGATGGGAAACAAATTTTCAGGCAAATGGAACACAAAAGAAAGGAGGAGTCGCGATCCTAATTTCAGACAAAATACCATTTAAGCTATCAAAAATTAAAAAAAGATACAGAGGGCCACTACATAATGATAAAATGTTCACTTCATCAACAAAAGTGAACATTTTATCCTAAACATATATGCACCC
>NW_007042997.1:0-780 GCF_000164805.1 Carlito syrichta
ATTCTTAAACTAACCATCTTGATGCTTCTCTACAGGAAGAATGTTTCTTGAACCAGAGTATGTGAGTATGACACGCCGTTTTCTCACATTTTTGAGCCATTCTGCATCCCAGATAAATGGAAGTGTTACGATGTCCTTCAAAAGATGATCAACTATTAACCATTTAGGTAGGTACACCCTGCATTTTGAGAGAGCTTATATGTGTCCCTGACATTAATAGACCATTAACCAAGGGGCAGCAGTCATTGATGTGTTGTATTTTGGGAAAAGACAACTTTCAGAACAAAATGTGTACCTCAGAAAAAAATTCAAAGTTAAAGTCATAGCTTATGTGTAACGGAAACATTATCAGGCATATACATGGTGTGATTTCTAGAAAACAGATGCAGGCATATGTTAACACTGAAAGATCACCAGGTGAAGATGCCCCTCTACCATGGTTTAGATTGCAAATATGCTTTATGCCACTGTAAGATCAATTTCTAACTTTATTTCTGTATATATTTTTCAACTGTTTAAACTGTACATAAATAGGAGTAATTTCTGTTATTTGAAAATAGCCCCCTGGGCACTATTAATTTGGGTTCCAGTTATTTATACAGTAATCCATAATACTCTGAAATCTGCCCTGATATTATCTAAAAAGCAGATTCGCCGAGTATGAGATGTCTTTATTGTCTATAAGTGAATATTTTGCTGAAAAATTCCCCAGACCCAGCACCACTGCCATTTCCAGAACCTTTTTTGGCAAGTGAATGCTTTCTGAGTAGTAGGTGCTAA
>NW_007042998.1:0-699 GCF_000164805.1 Carlito syrichta
TGTATGTAATATACCCCATCATTTGTATTACGGTGTCAGTAGATGATAAAAAAGAAACAGAACTTATGTTCTGCAACATTATAGAAGAGGTCAACAGAGCAATTACAAATAGAAATTATTAGGTCAGCTTAGGTCAGGGAAACAGAAAGATAGAGAGGGTTAGTGTAGATAAATGACTATTATTTTAAATAGAAGTCATTTTGTATTATTTGCATTATTTTTTTTATTTAATATATGTATATCTCACTTTGATAAAATAAATAATTTATCTTAAAAATAAATTAAAATAATTTGTTTTTTAATAAACAAGGTATTCTGGCTGTATTACAAATGCTTTCAACATCAGTTTTGGTTTTAAAGTATTAAGTTATAACTTTTGATAGTCAGCCAGTCTTATGTATAACCACTGTCAGAGAAAACATGTATACTATTTATGTACTCTAAGGAAAAGTCTACCAGTCAGTCAAAATATTGCCAGGTGCTTTAGTCAGGATTCCTACTCTGCCCATGTTCAAAGACTTTAGTCAGGATTCTTACTATGGGATAAGACCTATATTGAGAGTAATCTTAATGAGGAAATTAAAGTGTATTAAGTGTTCCTTATTGTGTGGCAATCATGGCCATGGAAGCAAATATTTTTAAATGTTACTGAATAGTATAATTTTTCTCAACATCCCTATAAATGTTATCTCATAATTA
>NW_007042999.1:0-891 GCF_000164805.1 Carlito syrichta
TGCCATAGAAGAAAGGCACATAGCTCCTAGTGGTGTTCAGCTAGATGAGTTTTCACAAATAGGATCTAATTGTGTAACTACCACCCAGGTCAAGATGGAGAACGGGGCCGGTAACCCAGATGCCTCTCTTGTGGCCCTTCCCAGTCATTCTTCTCCCAAAAGGTTACCACTGTACTGACTTATTTCTTGACAGACTTAGTTTTGAACTTTGTGTAAACTGTATTTTCTTTCACGTATTTTTTCACTCACCATTATGTCTATAAGACTCATCTATGTTGTGTTTAGCAGTAGTTCACTCTTTTTCATTGCTGAGTAATATTCCATTGTACAATAGTTTATCCATTCTACTGGTGGTGTTAGGTTGTTTGCAGGTTTTTGTTACGAATGGTGCTGCTGTGAACATTCTTATAAATGTCTTTTGGTACACGTGTGTGTGTGTGTACATTTCTGAGTGGACTTGCTAAGGCATATGGGTATATTCAGCTTTGGTAGACACCTTTGGGTAGATAAAACTGAACTTAGATGAGAAAGTCCTAAATAAAGTACTAGCAAACTGAATCCAGTTATGTGTGTGTGTGTGTGTGTGTGTGTGTGTGTGTATGTGTATATTATATAGTATATTATATATGATAACACTTTCCAACCAAGTTGATCCACAAAATGGTTTTATGTTTGAAAATCAAGCTGTATAATTTACCACATCAGAATAAAGGAGAAAAATGTCAATTGATAATCTCAATATGACCATCTTAATAAATAAACAATGGAAATTTTGTTCCTCTATAACAGTACATTTATCACACTCAAGAAATATTACTTTAAGGGCTGGGTGTGGTGCCTCATGCCTGTAATCCCAGCACTTTGGGAGGCTGAGGTGGGAAGATTGCTTGA
>NW_007043000.1:0-754 GCF_000164805.1 Carlito syrichta
CTCTCAAAGAGATATTTGCACATGTATGTTTATCGCCACATTGTTCGCAGTAGCAAGGACATGGAGCCAACCATCCTGCCCATCTAAAGAGGACTGGATTCAAAATATGTGGTACGTAGGAACAATGCCATATTATGCAGTCACAACGAGAACAAACTCACGAAGTTCACGGAAACCTGGATGGAGTTAGAGTCTATACTACTGGGTGACCTTTCACGGAAGCAAAAACTGGGTATCACATGTACTCACTCATAAGTGGACCTTGCACAACCGTCATAATAACGACAACAAAAAAGATTTTCAGAGTTGGGAGATGCAGGGGAGGGGGAGGGCCAGGACTTGCAGTAGTTGGATTCTGCCCGGGGTGCCGGGACGGTCGGGGACAGGCCTGAACAACAAGGGTTCCTGTAAAATGAATATTCATATATTTCACCTGAATTGTACCCTACCTCTTTCAAATTACAAATTAAGAAGCAAAAGTTTACACCAGAGCCCTGAATCCATAGCCAGTCATTAGAAAGAACTTCTTGTTGCTGTAGCCTTAACCACTTTTTTCCACACCGAAATAAAAACACAGACCCTTATTTTATTGAAACGTGCTTAGATAAAATATCCTGTTGCTGATTGTTAGTTAACTTATTTTTGAAATGTATCCCAGTTGACTGACTGGATATGTTTCATTTGACGACAGCAACTGTATACTGCTACTTCAAAATGCATTCTCCAGATGTGTGTCTTTTTCCCTGCGGAGGTA
>NW_007043001.1:0-760 GCF_000164805.1 Carlito syrichta
TTCTATTGTTATTCCAGTTTGTTTTGGAGTGTGTGTGTACGTGTTTATTGCTTCCATTAGTTTCCTCTTTTCATCATTCTATAGAGTGGGGACATGGTCTCAGGGAAGAGAACCTATTCAGGAAATAATGCTGGGAAAACTGGCTGACGACAGGCGGAAGATTGAAACAGGACCCCTCCGTATCCCCATACACAAAAATTAACTCTAAATGGATTAGAGACATAAATGGAAAACCTCAAAGTCTAAGAATCTTAGAAAATGCAGAAGACACCCTTATGGAAATTGGAACTGGCAACCAATTCCAATTCAGAACGCTAAAGGAAAATACCTTAAGAAAAAAGATAGACAAGCACACTAATGGGCTTCTGCAAAGGAAACAATCCATCAAGAGAGCAGGGGAACAGCCACCGAATGCAAAATATTGTGAATTGAATATTTGAAAAAGGCCTAACATCTAGGATGTACAAGGAACTCAAATGCCCGAAAGGAAAAAAAAAAAAAAGAAACAAGCAGTCTCTTTTAAAAGTGGACGAAAGAGATAAATGGACTCTTCTCAAAAGAAGATATTGGGGAAGCCAACAGACACTTGAAAAAGTGCTCAGCCTCAGGCATCATCAAAAAAATGCAAATCAAAAAACACACTGAAATACCACCTAAGCCCAGTAAGAATGGCCATCATGGCCCGGGCTCAGTGGCTCAGCCTATAATCCCAGCACTTTGGGAGGCTGAGGTGAGTGATTGCCGGAGCCCGTGGGTTCGA
>NW_007043002.1:0-758 GCF_000164805.1 Carlito syrichta
TCAGATACGCCTGATACCTGGCACCGGGAAGTCTGGACCAAAAAAATCACTCGCTGTCGATAAACGTGGCTGAAGTTCAAGCGCTCGTCCCTGCTCTGCCGGTCATGTGGCTGACGTGGAGGTCCCGGCGACTCTGGACCGTAAAAGCGAACTGTAAAAGTCTAGAAGGGGAGCGGGACCGTTTTGAAAGACCTCGAGTCTGGCTCTGCACCCTGGATTCGAACTCAGAGATAAACTTCTCTCTGCCGGTTCCCCGCCCCTCTGAGTTACTGGCATCGGGAGGAGCAGCCGAGCGTTACTCAGACCGTGACACGGGGACAGGGCCTCACGATGCCGGCCAGGCTGGTCTCAAACTCCTGGCTCGAAGCCATGCTCCCTCCTCAGCCTCCCAAAGTGCTGGGATGACGGGCGTGAGCCACCGCACCCGGCTTCTGCTTCCTTTGGAATGTGGCTATTAGAAACCGTTTCATTTGGGGCCCTCTCTTCCTTTCTCCACCATCGTGGCGTGCACGGTGGACTCCGTTGCTCTCCATGCCTTCTCACGAGGCTTTCAGGATCAAGCGATGCCTGGCCGAGAGACAGAAGCAAAATCGTCCCATTCTCCAGGGGATTCGGATGAAAGCTGGTCATAGAATCTGGTACAACTCCAAGAGGAGACCTTGGAGAAGCACCAAGCTGGGACTCTAAGGAATGGCTCATGGGGTGGCACACAGGTTTATGCTGAATCACGGTCACCGTCAACCTGCCGTTATCAACTG
>NW_007043003.1:0-536 GCF_000164805.1 Carlito syrichta
CCATTGGCTGTGGTGGCCTGATGCAATGTATTTCTTTTATTTTTAGATTAATCTTTTCAATTATGTATATATTTTATTTTAAAATTGTGGGGTACAGTTAAGGGTTAGGTATATATAAATATTCATTGTGCAGGTACCCTTGTTGATGAGGTGTGCTCCCCTGTCCCCAAACAGATATTGACTATGGTTAATCCCACCTCTCTGCCCCTCCCTCCCACCCCCTCCTAGTTTCCAGCCACTGTCAATCCTTTTCTTACAGTATTATGGTAGTTGTTCAAGGGCCACTTATGAGTGAGAATGTGTGATACTCATATCTTTGTTTCCGTGAAAGATCACTCAGTATTATAAACTCTAATTCCATCCAGGTTGCTGCAAAATTCATGATTTTGTTCTGTTTTATGGCTGCGTAATATTCCATTGTGTATATGTACCACATTTTTAAAATCCAGTCCTCTTTTGATGGACAGCATGGTTGGTTCCATGATGTTGCGATTGTGAACCATGCTGCGATAAATATACATGTGCAGGTATCTTTT
>NW_007043004.1:0-587 GCF_000164805.1 Carlito syrichta
ACAGATAGCACCCACAAATGATGACAAATGATCTTTAATCAGGGATCAAAGGCCATTCAATGAAAAAAATAAACTGAACTTAGTTAAAATCAGTCACTTTTAGTTGGCAAAAGACAGTGTTAACAGAAAGAACAGATAACCCTGCAGATTGAGAGAAAATTTTTTCAAAGCACATACATGGTAAAGGATTTGTATCCAAAATATACAAATTATGCTTATTCGTAAACAAGAGGAAAAAAAATTAAAATGAGCAAAACACGTGAACCCAATTTCATCATATAAAATATACAGATGGCAAATACATAAATGGATCATTATATATCATTAGGGAAATGCAAATTAAAACAATAATGAGATGTCTCTACACATCTACTAGAATGGCTAAAATCTTTTACAGCAGAATTTTATAAGATGCACAAAGAAGCTGTACAAATTATACCTCAAATTATTCCAAAAAATTAGGAGTGACTACTTCTTATGATAGTAAAATTAATTCTCCCTTATCATACTATGGCACTTAGAAAATTTGAGCGAAGACAAAAGGAGAGCAGAGGAATCTCAGGTGAGTATTTCTGCTTATTGTTGAA
>NW_007043005.1:0-748 GCF_000164805.1 Carlito syrichta
CACCTGCTTACTAGTTAAGTCAGTTCACCTGTCGGCTCACTCGCCAGGCAACTAGTTAAGTCAGCTAACTGGTCGGTTGACTGGCCAGCCAAATAGTTAAGTCAGGTAACTGGTCGGCCGACTACTTGGCCAACTTGTCTGCTGACAAGTTATGTCAGCTAACTAGCCTGTTGACTAGTTAGGCAAGTGAACTACTCGACTGACTATTCAGGGAATAGTTAGGTCAGTGAACTAGCCAGCCAAATAGTTAAATGAGCTATCTTGTTGGCCAACTAGTCAACTAGTTAATCCAGCTAAATTGTCGGCCGAGTAGTCGGCCAACTTGTTAAGCCAGCTAAGTCGGCCGAGTAGTCACCCACCTTGGTGAACTTGCTAATTAGTCAGCCGACTCATCAGCCAACAAGATAATCCACCTAGCTAACTTATTAACCAACTAGTTAAGTCAGCTAGCTCTCTCGTTAGCCAACTAGTTAAGTCAGTTAGCTAAGTCAGCTAGCTAAATAGCTAGCTAGCTAAGTCAGCTAGCTAAGTCAGCTAACTCACTAGTGAGCTATTTATGTCAGCTACTTAAGTCTTCTAACTAACTAGTTAACTAATTAGTTAAGCCAGCTAGTATACACCTAGCTAAATAGTTAGCTAACTATTTAATTCAGTAGTTAAGTTAGCTAGTTAACTAGTGAAGTCAGGCAGTTAAGTAATGCTAGCTAAGTAGTTAAGTCAGATAGGTAAGTCACTTAGTTAACTCAAC
>NW_007043006.1:0-610 GCF_000164805.1 Carlito syrichta
CTGCGGCGGGCAGGAGCAGCCACTGCACTCCAGTCTGGGCGACAGAGTGAGACTCCAACTCAATAAATAAATAAATAAATAAATAAATAAATAAATAAATCCTACTTTCAAAAAAAAATGGTGAGCTGGACCTGTTGAGCATCTTTGGACAAACTGAGCTCTAAGCTGTCCCCAAGATTCTCACTCCTGGCGAATGTCCCCTGGGCGAGTGAATATGAGAGAACACCATTCCGGTGCCTCTGAACTCGTCCAAAGGGACGGGCGGACGTGAATCAATTAGGCGAGTCCTTTAAAGCAGGGGTCCTTAACCCCTGGTACCGGTCTGTGGCCCGTGGAGAACGGGGCCACACAACAGGAGATGAGTTGCGTCAGCGGGTGAAACCTCATCTGTACTTACAGCCGCTTCCCATCACTTGCATGACTGCCTGAGCTCCGTCTTCTGTCAGGTCAGAGGCGGCATCAGAGTCTCATAGGCGCGCGAGCCCTATCGTGAACCGTGCACGCGAGGGATCTAGGCTGCGCGCTCCTTATCAGAATCTAATGCTTGATGATCTGAGGCGGAGCTCAGGCGGTGATGCCAGAGCTGGGGAGTGGCTGCAAAGACCGATGA
>NW_007043007.1:0-782 GCF_000164805.1 Carlito syrichta
ATTCGCTGAGGTGAGTGGATTGCCTGAGCCCACGGGTTCGAGACCCGCCTGGGCAGCGAGACCTCATCTCTACAATAAATCAAAAAATCAGCCGGGCGTGGTAGAGCATGCCTGTAATTCCGGCTACTTGGAAGGCTGAGGCGGAAGGATCGCCAGAGCCCAGCAGCTCGAGGCTGCAGTGGCCGGGAGCGGCCACTGCACTCCAGTCTGGGTGACAGAGTGAGACTCTAACTAAAAAAAAAAGAAACACACACACACATTTATTTAGAGTTTACTGTATATTGGGCACTTTTTAAGTACCCTCTTTATATTAACTCATTTAAATCTCATAATTACTACTAAGAAGATGTCATTGTCATATCCATTTCACAGAAAAAAAAAAACTACAGCACAGAAAGATTAAGTTACCTGTGTACCTCTCACACATTTAAAAAGTAGGAGACCTGGGATCCAGTGTGATTCCTGAGCCAATGAAATTAACCACCACTACAAACTGAATCCATGTAAAGATGTACCTGAACATTGCTTAGTCCAGGAAATTAAGAGAAAATCAATTCTAAAATTCTAGTTTCAACTGTCATTGTATATTTTCTAGGAAGCACTGCTGAATGTTAAGCCACAAGGTAAAACAGGCAGATGCACCTATTTAGATTAATGTATAACTTTTACGAATATGATGTGCTGTGCTAAAGCATTACACACAAACAAAGAAAACATCAGTGCCAATCTTTTATATTGCTACTTTATCTCTTCATGCCCCAGAAAACAGTATTCGCAGCACT